>NC_081178.1:6077253-6377253 GCF_012432095.1 Onychostoma macrolepis | reverse complement strand
TGGAATATTATGTTATGTTTGTTCTGAGAACATTCCCTGTTAGCTAGCTTAATTCCTGCAGTCTGTTTAAAAATATTTAATTCATTTGAAGGATTTTTTAATCGAGTGAATAATTCAATGACTTCATTTGTTTCATTACTGTATGAATCAACGTTTTTGTACCGAATCTTTTGAATGGATGATTCAATGAAAACATTTTTTAACAGTCACTTGTTGCCACCTACTGGCGAAACAATGCAATGATACAATCATTATGTAAGGAATCAAGTTACTTTTAAAAAGGTGATTTACTCTATTTTGATCGCTATCGTAGACATTAGTGTTTATATCCAAACTAAACTTTTTTTCCCCTAGTATTTCTGTGATAATTTTGTAACAATAACTGTGTTGAAAAATATATTAACTTATTTCTGCATGGGATTAAAAAAATAATAAAAAAGATAATTGCGACTTTTTTATCTCACAATGCATACTTTTTTCTAGCAATTATGATATAAAGTCAGAATTGTGAGATATAAACTCGCAGTTTTGAGAATTGTGAGATTAAAAAAGTCACAATTACGTGCCAGAAACAAAGAAAAGAATTGTGAGATTTGAACTCGGAATTGCAAGATTAGAATTGAAAAGAAAATTCTGAATTGCAAGATAAAAAGTCACAGTTATGTTATTTATTTATTTTAATCCCATGGCAGAAACAGCTGTTTCATACATATTCATGACATTCACTGTCTTTGAATCATTGGCAGCGCAAACACAGATTTGAATGCTCTGGTGTGATCGTAGTAATTAAAGGTTTAATGGACATAGCCAAATTATGAAAAAGTAATCGTGCAGCTCTAATCCATACATAAACTGTAATGTTTGCCGCAATAATTTTCATAATTGAATTACTTGGTTTAAGGACGAGGATTGAAATGCATTTCTCTCATTTGACTCTCTCTCCGTCTGTGTTTGACTGAGGGATGTGGGGGGTGGGGCAGGGAAAGGTAATTGGACATATTGGTTTTTTCACTGTGGATCCGTCAAAGTCCGGGAGGATTTTAGGCTGTCAGAGATGGTTCCGTGTTGGGTTTTAATTATCCTCCTTGGAGCTTTGTCAGGGACAACAGTGTCAGCAGCCCAAACTGTTTTCCAAACAGAGCTTTAAGATCTCAGAGTCCATCTAGCTCAGACAGGGTCATCTGCCATCACAGCCACTGGCTTGTTTGGTATTCATACACACCACCAGAGACACTCGCTAGTCTGGAAATCAAACCCTGCAGATAAAGGATAGAGTTTAATGTGGAATTCTCGTCACTGCTCACTTCATTGTTTGAAGACCCAAAATTGGTCAGAACTGGAGTTTTGTGGCTTTTAGTCCTTGCCTATTAAGTTTGAGGCCAACCGTGTTCTTCATTTGTAAGTTGTTTTGGATAAAAGTGTCTGTTAAATAAATAAATGTAAATCTGTATGCTAGTATGCCCCTAAAAATTGACAAAATAAATGTTGATTTGCACTTTCATACGCCAAGCTTCCTGCTTCAATAGGGAAGTATGTCAACAAAAGAAAGACATTTTATTTTTTCAAACGCCTTCATATAGGGTTTCAGAAGTTGCATTTAATGATTGAATTATTTTTATTTATTATTTAATTACATTTAAATATTGGATATTTAATTGTGCATGCTCATTTACACTGCATTTACATTTACATTACCTTTGATATGATCTAAAGCTCACTGAAATTGAATCTTTAAAAAAACTATTAAATGTAATTCAATACATATTAAGTGTATTTATTGACATTGTTAAATGTAATCTTTAGCAAATCTCAAAATGAAAATCATTTTTATTATGATGTTGTGATGCCTAAATTCACTTTGTGTGCAGCCATATGTTTATAGTTGTTTATATTTTAGTATTTAGATGTTTATCAAAATATATTTACATATTAATGTTTTATAGATATACTACTGTTCAAAGTTTGGGTCAGTTTTTTTTTTTTTTTTTTTTCAAATAAATAAATATTTTATTAAATTAATTTTATTAGATTGAAAGTGACTGTAAAAACGTTTGCCATCTCACATTGTAAAACATGATTGTATTTAATATTAGAGTATGTTTTAAAGAAAAAAAAATCATAATTTCATTCATTGTTACTTAGCTGTTTGTTGTGATTGTTTGTGAAATTTACTAGTAATTTCTGAGCAAAAACTGTTTCTACACCATTTTTTTTTTTTTTTAGTGTATAGAAGACTTCTATTTCAAATAAATGCTGTTCTATTGATCTTTCTATTCATCAATGAATCCTGGAAAAAATCTTATCATGGTTCCACAAAAAATATTAAGCAACACAACTGTTTCAACATTGATAATAATCAGAAATGTCTCTTGAGCAGAAAATCTGCATATTAGAATGATTTCTGAAGGATCGTGTGACACTGAAGACTGGAGTAATGTTGCTGAAAATTCAGCTTTGCATCACAGGAATGAATTACATTTTACAATATATTCAAATAGAAAACAGTTATTTTAAATTGCAAAAATATTTCACAATATTACTGCTTTTACTGTATCTTTGATCAAAAAAGAACAGCCTTGGTGAGCACGAGAGTATCTCTGTGTTCAGCTATATATAGTGTGGATGGTCCAGTCTACAGTGTTTGTGTCGGTGACAGCAGCTGCATGAGGGACCTACTTAACGTTACTCGAACCTTCTCACTCTCATAGTTTTGTCTCTCTTTGACCTTGATATGCTCAAATATGTGTGTATCTGATGTGCTGCTTGTAGATATTCTCACACATGCATTGATCCAGTAAGAACAGTACACTTCCTCCACTCTTTTCCTCTCTTTCCACTTTCTCACTCACTAGCCCCCCCCAAAAAACTCTGATTATAGCCCATTTATCTTATTATAATGCACACAGACCTAATTTTTTTATGCAGTCTGACGCTGATTATCTTTTATTAAAGGGATAGTCCACCAAAAAATTAAATTCATCCATTTACTGACTTTCCTTCTTCAAGCTTTAAATATAATAGAAATGAATGAGGACTGAAATGCAAAAAGCACCATTAAAAATACTCCCAAGTTTTCTGAAGCCATACATGAGTGTGAGAAAATGATTTTTTTTTTTTTTACAGCTGAATATCATGTGATGTTACATTATCCGTATGATACTCTCAAGACGAGACATAAGGAAGAATCTGAAGATGGATTTAGAGCTCGGTGAACCTCAACTGAAATACTGGCTCGAATCTTGTTTGTGATCCCCAATAAGTAGCACAACATGCCAGTATTATGAATGTCCTGTAGCTATAACGGCTCTCAGAAATGAACAATACAGATTGATTTTGCCTCTCCTTCGCCGGTCCGCAGGCCTACAATCGTCCAATTCCTTTTACTAGCACTGCTAGATAAATGATACACAATGTATTCCCTCAGCATTTTTATCAATTTGTATTGAATTTTGTCCTAGAGACCCTCTTTCTCTGTTTCTCTCCCAGTAATGACACCCATGGGTCCTGTACAACACTCTGTATGTGTGCGTGTGAGTGTGTGTTTGGACGATAAGTCATATTTCAATTGAGACTTCTTATTCATTACAAAATATACAGTGTTGTGCTTTAAAACTGTAATTTAAGATTCAGTCTGTTTCTCATCAAAAGATGCAACATCTTTATGATCAGGCATGGTTTATTCCTACTCCAAAAAATTCTGACAAGACTATTTTTATCTCTCATACACATATTCGCATACAGACGCCTAGAAAGAGAAAAATACAAGAGCAAGGAAGTAGGATGAGGTTTTCTGGGCCAACACACCAGAGTGACTAGGACAAAGCGGAGCAGCGTATTTAAACTCACAAAGCATTCGAGGGAAACTCAGGACAGCTTAAAGATTCCTTAAGATCCAGTCAAACACTTTTAGCTTCGGCCCCATGAGTGCGTGTAACAAACCTCCAGTCAAACCTGTTGTTTTTTGTGTCTCGATGCTTCCTGCAGATGAAGATGTGATGGCTGCGGCTCACTGTAACTGATGCAGGGCACCGAATGATGAGCGACCGAGTCATAAGTGAGAGGATGACCTTTCATAGTGGTGCAATTTTATTTAGTGTTTGCATAATTAGCTCATAAACTGTGCACTGGGGTTTTGTACAGACGTGGCCCATAAATTCATATCAAGGGCTCATATTTACACTAGTCCACCTGTAAGAGGATTTGTGTCAATATAAGTGCTAGAAAAGAAACTCCTACCCAGGCTGCAGTCTATGAAGATTTATAGTTTACATTTAGTATGTAGCACATTTATATGTATATATATATATATATATATATATATATATATATACATAATATTGTAGCAAAATATATTATAGCAAAATTTAGATATAAAATGTAGCTTTATTTAAAATATATATATTTTTATATTTTGTAATAAATATAATATTAGTAATGTTAAAATATATAATTAAAATATGTAAATATAAAATACAAATATTTTTGTTTTATTAAAAATATGATTTTTATATTTTGTAATAAACACGCACAATATTAATAATGTTAAAAATGTTAATAGTAATCTAGTAATGTAATAGTAATTAAAAATATAAAATATGTAAATATAGAATACAATTCATATATATATATTAATATAAAATAAAAGATTAAATAAAAAAAATTAATTTGTATAGTTTTATTTAAAAAGATTTTTTATTATATTAATATATTATACAGTGATACTTCATTCTGAATTGTTGACCACACTTCACTTTCTTAAAAAGTCACAATAAAATAATTATATAAATATAAATGTATTTTAACAAAAATATTATAATATATAAATAATATAATATATTTTATTATCATTTTATATATATATATATATATATATATATACACACACACACAGTATAATATTGGTATATTGCACTGTGATTAGACATTCTGAACCTGAATACTGATATTATTATATTATGTATTAAATATTATAATTATATTTATAAATGTAAAATGTAATTAATTATATAATTATAATATATATATATTTTTAAAAATTGTATTTTAAAATTTTAATTAATGTTAATATTAATGTAATATATTATTTTTATTATACTGTGATTAGTCATTCTGAACTATTGACCACACCTCCACTTCTTTACAGCCAATCACTGCTTCTCTGACAATTAGACCTGTTCAATGTGAAATAATAAACTAATTATTAAAAAGCCGTGGACGGCTGACATCTTTTCAAGCAGAGAGACGAACTCACCATAAACGTTCCTGACATGTTATGCATGTCTAATTAGTTGAGCGAGATGTGTTTGGAAATCTCTTCACGTCATCTGGTCCTGAGGACAGTATCCTGGGTGAAAGGTGACTGATGTTGAGTGATGTGTCCGTCGCGGTCGCCCTGTTAAAGGACTGAACAGGTGGCTTCTTGGACAGGGTTCCTGGTGATGAATGACATCCGTTCAGGGGCGCAGAAAAGATTTTGTTTAGTCACATAAAGAGGGGAAAATTGTGTGGCTCTTGGCCTTGGTCTGCAGTTGGATGAGAAACTGACCCTGAACAAATCCTCTGAGCCCTGGATCGACATTCACAACATGTTACTCTGTGACCTCTGAAGCTGAGCGCACACAAGAGATGATACAAGCGGATTAGTTATTTCTTCTTATAACGTCTTTATTGATCAGATCTGTAAATATTTGTGGATGATTTGTGAAATAAGGTTATAATAAATCATCAGGTAAAACTCTCTCTTTATAAACAATATAATAAATAGAGTAAAAACTGGAGTATGGAAATGTAATGTAATATTACATGACTGAGTTTTTTTTTTTTCTTCTTCTTTTTTTTAACAGTAGATTATATTCACAAATTAAAATATTTTACTTGATTGTGACAATTTTCATAATTACGAATGCCTTTCCTGGATTTTTCTGGATTATTTATTTTTGAGTTTTGGTTATTTTTTATAATTATTATTATTATTATTCCTAAAATTCTGTACACTTTTACAATATTACAGTAAAAAATACTGTAATGCAATAATTTTTTAAAAAAATAAAGAACTTTAAGATTTTTTTTTTCACATTACAGATTATTTGGAGAAAAATGGAAGTTCTTAAAAAAAATGAAGCATATTTTTAGGGACATCTTTTTCGTTGTTACAGACATTTTTGGGAATTGTAGTGCTTATGTCATTAAAAAGTGTCAATACAGCAACAGCAACAAAATTTCATTACAGAATAATTGAAGAAAAACTGAAAAATGCATGACTGTTTATTTGTCATGCAAAAAAAAAAGAAAAGAAAAAAAAAATCATCGTATTTGCACAAAAAAAACAAAAAAGGGAATAAAAAGTAGTAGTATATTTTTAGGACCATATCTTACAGAACATTTTGGGGAAAATTGAAAACCTTTAAAATTGAAAACAAAACCAAAACAGGAAATTTTATGGACTAAAACTGGACTTAATAAATAGACTTAAAATAATAGAAATTAGAATAATCGTCCTAAGAATTGTCACAATGTATATTTGAGCCTCTAATTGTTTTTAAAGGCTTGGAAGTAGTTTTTCCCTTTTGATTTTGGAGTGTATATAAGGGAAAAGGGGAAGTGAGATAAAGAGGCAGAAATAGTGTGAGCTCATTATAAAAGGCTGTCTTTATGTCAGGGATCTTTATGGTTGGTGAATGTTTTACACAGAGCTTTGACTCCTGTTTGACCCCTCGCTGATTGGCCCGGTCACACACACATTCCCTATGAAATAAAACTTGCATGAAGGGAAATGTATGCAATTGTTTTATGTCAACTTTGAGACAGCGTATACGTATACTCTACCAAACATCCATCTCAATTACTGAGATGCGTCCAGTATCTCTTTGACATTATTAAATGACTGAATTCATCTGGAGTGATTCATTTTGGTTCATTCACAGCTGCAGAGGCCAGACCTCCATCTGGAGTGTGAGCGAGTCCTCCATCTGACCTTCACCGTCCACCATCAAAATTTTAATCTAAGACGGACCATATAAAGCCAGACTCACTGGACTTGGAGAAACAAACATCTTCCATTTGAGTTTGATAGAAGGTAAAAACATTTACTAGCATACAGGAACCGTTTATAAGCTCTGGTCCGGCAGTGACATTCACCCCAAACTCCAATGCTGTTTGGACATTCACTCAGTCCTGCTATGAAACTTTCAAACATTGTGATGTATGAAACGTCATAGAAGAACCATTTTTGGTTCCCCAAAGAACCTTTCAATTATCACCATTTTTCTTAGTGTGAAGAACATTTATAAATCAAAAGATTTTTTTTTGCAGTATAAAGAACCTTTTATGGAATGGAAACCTGGAATGGAATGGAAACAAGAACCTTTATTTTTAAGAGTGTGGCATTGAAAACTTGTCATTTTTTGTAAATAATTCATGTTGTTTCAAACCTAGGCCACACAGTCCCACTGGATAAATATCCGGATGGAGAAGTAAAATGGGTTGCGTATCCGTAAACGCACCACAAGCTGAGGGCCAAAACAGGAACAGCAGGTGAACCAGAAGGAAGGCCTAACTAACATTGATCACACATTCTCAGAAAAAATGGTACAAATCTATCACTGGGGATGTATCCTAAGGCACAAAACTAAAAGGAACATCTTTGTACCTTATTTACCCCTAAATGTTACATATTAGTACCTTTAAAGGGACAGTTCACCCAAAAATGAAAATTCTGTCATTAATTACTCACCCTCATGTCGTTCCAAACCCATAAGACCTTTTTGATGATATTTTTGCTTTTTGACCCTGCATAGACAGAAATGCAACTGTTCAAGGCCCAGAAAGGTCGTAAGGACAACGTTAAAATAGAAAAATGTTGAATAAAGTAAAATAGAAATTGTTGAATAAAATTATTTTTGTTTTCTTTGCGCAAAAAGTATCCCCGTAGCTTCATAAAATTAAGGTTGAAGCACTGATGTCACATGGACTATTTTAGCAATATCCTTTACTACCTTTCTGGGCCTTGAACGTGGTAGTTACAAGCTCTCAGATTTCTTTTAAATATCTTAATTTTACGGGATTGGAATGACATGAGGGTGAGTAATTATTGACAGAATTTTCATTTTTGTGTGAACTATCACTTTAAAGGTACAAATTGGTGCTTTAAAAGCATATATTAGTACCTTTAGAAAGGTTACCATCCCAGTGATGACTTGGTAGTGATGGGAGAAATTTTGAATTAATTGAAATCACTTTTCTGACAAGCTCAAAACACTACATGCTGGTTACGCCTAAGACTATAGAAATATAAAGACAGTTTACTCCTGTACTTATGAATGGAAGAAACTGCAACGCGCAATATGGCGAAATTGTCCCGCCTTCTACATGAAAGAGCCAATTGCTGATTGGTAAAGTCATTGCGTCACTATAGAAACTTGAGGCTAGACCATCCAATGTGCATGCGCAGTCATAAGCGCGTTGGAGCTACGCATGTGTATTGGCTGGTCTAGCCTGAAAAATAAGCTTTTTTAACGCTATTTGAGGATAAGAAACAACATTCATGGGGCAGTTCATTTCAGATTTTGTTGCTGATTTGAAATGTCATTTAATTGTGACTTCAGCGAGCAGTTTTTGAGATTTCGGGATTCCCCCCATTCCTTTAGATAGGACTTGGTATTGTTCGAGCTGCCCGGAGGCGTTGCAAATATGGCCACCAAGTGAACAGACTTTTCTTGAAAGGGACTTTGGTTATGCTTAATGGAACGGTGTAACTGCAACTAACTTTTACAGACCAAGTGCAAATGTTTTATTGAAAGCGCAACCTATTAAATTAAGTGTCTGTATATGTTATTTTATTCATTTGTTTTGTTTGTTTTACGGAGAGCTTGGTTAATCAGACCAATAAGAGGCTTATAATTACAACTCTTTCTTTTGTTATACAAATGTGTCATTAAAATGTCTACAAATCTATCCTAAATTAGGTAAAAACAATGTAGACACTATTCATGGCTTCACAGTGGCGAATCAATGAAATTTTGAAATATTTAGAAATAGTTATGACATAACAAAGCCTCGTTTACTAAAATCACGTGACTTTGGCATTCTTAATCGCTGGTTTGAAACAATTCGCAAAGGATTTGAAGCTTCACGAAGCGGTGTTTCGAAAGCAGTTTGGTACCTTTTTTCTGAGAGTGCCTGTACAAGAACGGTTTTCCCTAATGAACATGCATTTAGAAACTGATACATAAAACGCACATATCTGATCAAATTTCCATTTAATGGAAAATGTGTTTGGAGGGTTGTAGATGTGAATGAGAATTACAGCAGCAGGACAGGAACAGAAGAATAATCCTCGGATAATAATTCATCACACACATTCCCTGCCATCCCAACCTGGAGATGAGAGTGACGCAGATACATAACGCTCACCTGATGCTCTTTCATATTAAAACAACAACAAAAAAAGAAATCCATTACCATATTTACACTAAAAATAAGATGCAATATTATTAATCACATTCTGGAAATCTCTGAAGATAGATACACATTTACATATTAACACCCATACTCTGCATAGTGCTCTAAATATCACAAGAAACATATTCCTTCTCGGTCTAGTACGTCTGTGTGCAATAAAAGATGCCAGCTAACATTACACACTGAAAAAAAGGACTTTTGACACGGCAAATTAAAAGTAAAATGCTGAAAGCTTTAGCGATTCTGGAATATAATTTCACGGCAAGCCATTATTGTTTTGTTTTATGTCCCTAATTCATAATTAGCACTCACGAACAGTCAGGGAATAAATATCTGCAGAGATTTAGCAGATATACATTATGCAAGAGGAACATTTTGGTCAGGTTACAATGAGATTTGGGCTCATCATGATATGCAACTCATTCAGGCATCTGACTGACCGAGATGGTTTCTGAATAACAAATATCGTAGTTTACGTTATTGCACATATAGCTGATTATGTCAGGTTACATATTAGAAAACATCTCACAGGCTTCTTTGATGGCCACAGACATAGAAAGACACACAGTAAACTCCACGGTAGCTTCGTTTCCTCGGTACATCTTTCCTCTGTGATGAAGTGCTTCTTTCTCCGGGCCTTTTTTTTCTTTTTGGTTCTTTCTTGATTTTTGGATTGCAGGGCAAAGAGTTCTGCCTTCAAACCCACATCTACAGACTAATGATGAGGGGTGTTTGAGCAGGTCTGTCTGCTTGCCCTGGGCCCAAAGGAAAATTATGCAAAAAGAAAAAAGAAGAGGAATAGCAGAGGGGGACAAGAGACCGTCTGGAGTAGGTGCGTATGTCCTAATCGGCGTATATAATAAAACCAGAGAAGGTGCTGTACTTGTTGTTGTTGCCCCCGTGGGCTTTACCCCCATCTAGTTTGATGTAGACTTCGTCTCCGGGCTCCAGATGAAGAACAGCGCTGTTGCTGGCGTAGTCGTAGTTTTGATCTGCGTCCTGGGCGATGGCGCTGGCACGGACCTGCGGGAAGAGAGGAACATTTAGTGCGATGTTTCAGCTGTCAGATGGATACGCATATGCTTTATATATATATTAGGTCTCGAGGTCTTTATGGACCCTCATGAGACTCAGCAAAAAAGGATTGAGTTTAGTCTGAGTGTTTGCTAAAGACATATATTACAATTGTTATCATATTACGGTAACAATTGTATATATAAGTTAATGTTTAATGTATAACACATATATGTAAATATATATGTTCATGTTATCATATTGGCCACACCCACAAGCCTTTTGTATCAATAAGAAGTGCAGATTTGTTTCTTTAATATAGGCCAGGACATAAAACAGTGGCATGTATGGTGATGTTAATGCAACTTTTGTGCTTTATTGTTTTTATACAATGTATATGGTGGCATGAACTATGACTAAATTATTTACTGCGTTTTAGACATATGATTTTTCTTTTTTTTTTCTTTTTACAAAAATTGGCATGTATGACAACTTTACAGCAACTTTTGTATTTTATTAACATAAATTATGTAAATATATATGTAAATTGTACATGTATGTGTATGTATGTATGTGTGTGTGTGTGTGTGTGTGTGTGTGTGTGTGTGTGTGTGTGTGTATATATATATATATATATATATATATATATATATATATATATATATATATATATATATATATATATATATATATATATATATATATATATATATATGTATTTATTTATTAACAATTTATGTGGTGGTTTTAAGTATGTCAATATATATTTATTTATTTATTTATTTATATAGAGAGAGAGAGAAAGAGAGAGATTGTGATGCATTTCATGCAAGAAAAAAACTCTAACCAGCAGTTTTGCCAAGGTTTACCTTTTAATGAGACTTAAAATATAATTAATTTAATGTTCTTAATATATGTCATGCTGGATGCTGGTGTTGCATGAAACATGTCAAATTGCTTTGACTCACTCAAGCTGTTGCATCTATTAACACAGTTTATTTAAGTTTTCAATTTAGGTGTGAATTCATTCAAGTCATTAATTTTCACCTTGTGAAACTGCGTCCAAC
The DNA here is from genome assembly GCF_012432095.1 of Onychostoma macrolepis. Lineage (NCBI taxonomy): Eukaryota > Metazoa > Chordata > Actinopteri > Cypriniformes > Cyprinidae > Onychostoma > Onychostoma macrolepis. Next base: position 6,365,713 of record NC_081178.1, on the reverse strand, counting down.
ACAAAATAAATTTGTAAGTGCACTACCTGAAAACCCTATCCAAATTACTACTTGAACTCAAGTTTAATACTATTTTATCTGTAATTTGATTAAACATCTGGGGGGGAAAAATGCATTTTTGTATAAAAATAAGAATATGAAAAAAAAGTTTAATATCAATTAGGCTAATAATAATAATGCTATTGCAAATGTATTCATATTTGTATTAATATATCCTGCCATCAATTAATAATAATACAAAGAAGAAGAATCAATAAATAATAACAAGTAAGTAAGTAGTCATTAATAACTTTATGTCATCATTGATTTCTTTTTGGTTTGATAGCCCCTTGGACCCCCTATATTTTATCCATATAGGTCAGAAATTATGGAAATATAATAATGTGAATTTAGACGTTTTCAAAGGCACATATTTTACACCCAGAAGAGCTGCAATGTTCTCACGTGTAATTTTCTGAGACTGGAAACAAACTTTTATGCGTGATCAGATATCAATAAATCTTTTACGTCTAAAAATATTTTAGGGAGAAGAAAGAAAGAAAGAAAGAAAGGTCACTATTATAATATCTTTAAATGTATTATGTCATATGCAGAATATTTGAGTGCTTTCAGTTGTGTGTTTGTGTTTGCGCACTCACCTGGTTGTTCTTGCACAGATCAGCCCACATGCTGGTTCCGTCTCCTCCTCTCATGAGCACATGGTAGGTAAAGAAGTATATTCCCGGTATGGAGCAGGTAAATTTGCCCGTGGTTGGGTCGTAATGATTCCCGAGATTCGTGACCACGTCGTCAAACTTCAGCAGCTCGTAGCCCTCGTGCTGCTTTTTGAGCCCTGCGTAAAAGGCGATTTTGGGCACGGTGCTGTAGGTGGCCGCGCTGATGGCACCGGTTGCCATGTTTGGTCCCGGCTGCCCGGGTAATCCAGGTCGTCCCGGTTCCCCCTTCTCTCCGGGAGGTCCAGGGTGTCCGGGGGGTCCGGGTTCACCGGGAGGGCCCCTCGGCCCCACTTTCCCCGGGCGTCCCGCTTCACCTTTCGGACCTTGTATAAAAGTTGGTAAAGACTGCATAAGGCTGCTGTCCCGGGCTGGGTCTGCTGAGACCGTGCTGGTCGGGGATTTGGTACCGTAAGGATCGCAAACCATCCTGCAGGTGCCGAGCATCTCGTAGTGCGCTGCGGATGTCCCGGCAGAGCTAACCAAAACCGGGATCAGGATCACCAGCACCAGGACCATGACCACACCGAGCACCCCAGCCGCGATCAGCCGCTTCCTGCCGACGAGTCGCGTCAGCACCGGCCGATCCTCCTGTCTGCTTTTGGGCGAAATTTTGAAGGTTGGTGAGGCACCTCTACAGATGAGAAAAAAAAAAGTCCGATTGGTTTTGTTAATGAACTTTTGGCTCGGACCCCAACAGCTTCTCTTTTTTTCCCCCCTCTTGTATTCTTCTCTCACTTCACTTCTTTTCTGCTGATGTTGGCTCACTCACAGCCCCGCTTCAGCATCAGCATCAGCTCTCCAGAAGCGCATCACCATCAGCGTCTCTCCACATGTGGACGCGCAAAGGAAAAACTCCACCGATGGACGAGAAAAGCTGCCTGAGATCCTCGAACACACACTGATATCCTTTCCCTCGCTTTTAAAGTCTTTCCTCTGTGCACAAAAGACGGTATGAGCTGGATAAAGCTGGATGTCATGAAGATCTGGAGAACAGAGACGCTCTGCGTGAGTGTGAGCGCAGCGCAGGACACGAGAGAAAAAGAGGGAGGGAGATCCAGCGCTGTCTTATAACACACCAAAACGCAAAATCACACATCAAACATCTACACAGGAAAGACACGGACACAAAAACAGCATTTTAACACAAATCTAGACTGTTCAAAACACGTGAAATATAACGGGACAAGTTTTCACACTCCTGAGGGAACCTGGTGATCATGAACATTGATTTGAGATGAATACCTTTTTAAAATATGAAAACAGGCCTACTTTCTGAAGTTAAAAACCCATGAAATCTATTTCAAACTACTTATTTGAAGTTACTACTTATTAACAATATTTAATCAGCGAAACGCATTAAATGCAATATTCTAATCATAATAAACAGTATAATGTAACGTTTTGGGTAACAGAAATTGTACTCAATATTATGTGTGTGTGTGTGTAATACATACACCAACATACACAAAATAAATGGCAAATTATATTCTTATATGTATTAATTACTTAAATGTAATTATTACAAACTACTTTTCAGTTTTAAAACAATATTTAATCGCATGTTTATAGAATTAAATAAACACATTACTATTACATACATAAATACTATTTTTTTTTTTTTACTACTTCTTGAATATTTTTATCATATCATTGAAATTTGTTTTGTTTTTTAACTTTTAGATGTGCAACCCAAACTTTTGTATTCACACAGTCCCCTTTTTGGTCAAGTTGATGTTCTAGGTCACTGCACCGTGAAAAATGAAGCTATTGAAAATGTTTATTCACGTATCCCTGAGAATGAGCTTTGAAGGTAACGGAGCAACCACTAAACGACACGTATGCCAATAGTATAGACCTGCCAGTGATGCACTGCCACTACAGGATGCAAGAACAAATCATTCATTTAACTCCAATCTGGGAATCGACCACCTTGCAGTTGCACGACTGTGTGCTACTAAACGGTTGAGGTGCATCTCTCAAGATTTCAACAGGTTAGTTGGTTAGTAACCTCTGTTTCGTGTGATTATCAGTTAGATGGACCGGTTGCACCATTGGCACCGAATCTGTTTTATTGTTCAGAGTTTTGACTCGGCGAGGTCTCGAATGCTTCCAATTATCTTCGGACAACACAATGGGCCACTATCCATACTGTTTACCCTCAGTGCTTGATGAAAGTCTAGGTTCAACATCGTCTCCGGCGACGCCATTTCATTGGTCGGCATGGGACCTGCTCTCCAGAGGAGTTTCCTTGGCCCCATAAATCAAGCAGCAAAAATCAATGACCTCGGTTAGAGAGGGCCGTAATGCCCTTCAGCGTATGAGCTGCATAGAGAGTTCGCCACGAGAAATCGTTTTAAACAGGGTGATAAAACAAACTAAACAAACAAAAAAAGTAATCAAACCAAGCAAAATCGCTACAAGTCTGTAACTCAAGGAAAAGAAAAAGACATTCAAGGATTCCTCTGAAAGGTCAGTGAGTAATTGTCGGCGCATGGTGATCCATCGCCATTCAGACTCATTTTTAAACTTCAACGTCCCACTTCCTATCGACGCTGGCAGAAGGATGGGACAAGCTCGGGACGGGATCTAAACAACCGCTTCTCCGTAGAGCAAGAGATTGATCGGCTGAAGACTTTGGGTCATAATGAATGTCCAACAGTTTGCGGAAAACTTTTACAAACCACATCTCTCACCGTTTGGAATCCAAAGAAAACTTTCAAAAGTGGACAAAGAATCCAGAGGGTCACAAGACAGTTGAAGAGTGGAAGAGGTTCGGTACGCAGTGTGGACTTTGCCATGGACAGATGTTCCTGCTGAGTGCAAGAGGAAAGTGTATTGGAGCGAACGTGCGCTGGACAGATGTGCCTGCTGAGAGTGTGAACGAGGAGGACAGCGGCGTCTGGACGGGGTAATAATAATGTGAGCAGAATATTAGCAAAGAGAGACAGGAAATCCCATGTGGCTATCATGGACCTTCTACAAACACAAGTGCACACCCCATCATCATCTGACTCACAGCATTGAAAGGTCAGCTCCTTTACCCCTGATCTGCTGTCATGGAGGTGGTCCGAACCATGACAGGGCCTCCGATGGGAAGATCGTTTTTAGATGCGATGATCCTCTGTAGCCGTTTCAGATCACACCCTGCAAATCAAGCATTCGCTTAAGAACTTTCTTGAAAGGAGCTTCAAACTTTAACTTATCTTCCAAGCACTTAATAAGACTTCAGATTGTTGGCAATTCCCAAAAATAGAAAATACATGCTTCTAATTTTTACTCTTCAGTGTCACAGTAAAGACTTTAACACTGTTAGAAAAAAAAAAAAAAAAAAAAAAAACGTACTGCTTAAAAGTACCGAGCGGAAAAAAAACATTTTCAACTTTGGTAATAATAAGAAATTTTCTTGAGCAGCAAATCAGCATATTAGAATGATTTCTGAAGGATCATGTAACACTGAAGATTGACGTAATGATGGTGAAAATTCAGCTTTGCATCACAGGAATAAATTACATTTTACAATATATTCAAATAGAAAACAGTTATTTAAAAATTTTATAATATTTCACAATGTTACCATTTTTACTATAATTTAAATCAAACAAATGCAGCCTTGGTGAGCATAAGAGACTTCTTTCTAACAATTAAAAATAAAAATCTTACCAACCTGAACCTTTAAACGGAAGTATATATTTTAGAAGATTTGCTTGGTCATTCCAAGTTCTTTCCAACTTACGACTGCTGAAAGAAAAAAACTGAATCGTCCAACAAAACGGTGACTTTATTTCAATGTCAAAAATGTAGTACATAGCACACTGCACTGTGTGCACATGATAAAACATAGTAAAATATTACAAATTTAAATGTGATTGCAATGAAATGGCTTGTGACCTTTAAAAATAAGAAATAACACATCCATAAAAAATAAAACTTCAAATTCAGCCAAGCTTTGCAGAATTAGAAGATGTTAGTGTACGCAACATAAAGCTGTCGTGACGGCAGAAATGACAATATTATTAAATGATTAACCGGTTCAAGAAACTGGTTCTTTACAAATACCACTGTATATTGTTCTGTAAAAAGTTGCACCGTCATGTTAACTAGAATACACAGTAAGAAACAATGGCCAACCGCTTCAGAGAACACCATCTGTGGTTTGTTGCGATATCTTGTTGACCCTCTCAAATGGCCACCGGGGTGTTTCTGTCTGGAATCTGCTGTGTACCATCTGAAACTCCCGTTTGCAGCCATTCATATCTGTCATTAAGAGGCAGAGGCAGAGGAAGCAGTCAGCGGTTTCCCCCCGGAGACCTGACACAATCCTGCTCAGACTCCACAAAGACCCCAAACTCCTGCTAAATCCCTGTACGGTTACAAAACGCTCGTCACCACCTCCCAAAATTCACCGCTCTCCTCGTCTGGATGGTCGAGTAGGACAAAACTCCTGCCACCTCTCGAGACACAACAAACACGTTCAGAAAAGCTGATTAGTACCCAACGCAGGTCTGACTTGACAGAAGCGGCACTTTGAAGGCAAAAAGTGGCATTGGACAAGAAGGACACTTGGAAAAAATGGCTGGGGCGTATCAAGAGTGGAGTCATTTGGAGGTTGCATGATTAACGTAATACTGAAGCAATATAAAACATAATTTCTGAATAAATATCAAATGGAAAGGCACATGCAGTGAGGTTCATCATCTCGGATGGTCGGATCAGCTCTTTGTCGCCCTCTTCGTTACTTGTTCTTGGCCGCCAGCGGCTTGCGGCTGATCTTCTTGGATTTGTCGGCGTTCTTTTTGGGCGCCTCTGGGTTGGCCTGCATGTGTCGCCCGTAAAGACTGCAAAACACAAACAGACATTGTGTGATCACACCTGGCCGCTCGTAGTTTCAGCAAAAGGCTTGAATACAGAGTAGCGAGGAAGAGGAGTTATATTTTTAGTGTTAACCAGCTGAAAGAGGATTAATTGAGTCCAACACACTGACGGGTCCCCCACTGGGACACTGAACTCTCTGTGCTGTCCAATACCCCTCGGCTACAGCTGTGTATGGCACAGAGAGACAATTATCCACAACCACCCTACACACAGAGCTGAGAAAGAAAGAGAGAGAGGGGACATGTAGGGAGAGCAATTTCCAGTCCAGTGGTCCCTCTCTATTTCAGCAGCACTCAAAGGCTAGGTTCAGTGATACGAGGGAAAAGACAAAGAAAGAGAGAGAGTAAGGAAGAGACTTAAAGTGAAGGCGAGTGACCATGTGTGTTATGGGGGCAGGATTCATTGGCTCTGTACCAAAACCTTGTCAGGTGCTTTGCTATACACTGCCTGCATAGGCAGCACTCTAAAATGAATCAGATTCAGAATACTTTACCAAAGTCTCTTAGGTCAATTTACGTAGTAGGCATCTTGGTAACATCGCTTGGCGGCTACTTTCAAGGCATACTGTACTTGTTCCCATCAACTTGATTTGAGAAAGGGCAATAAAACAACAACAGTAAACATTCTGCCCCCTTTCTCAAATCAAATCAATCAATCAATAAAATTAAAAATACATCAGGCTACAAACTCTATCAAAAAGGCCACTGGCTCTCCATTAACTGATATGCAGAGCTTCCAGTCCTTAAAGTTGGCATGAACCGGATATTACCAGTATTTATTCACTGTTGTCTTCCCTGACTTTCTTTCCTCTGCAGAACATGAAACAAGATATATTGTCTCTGCATTTTATAATTACAATTGAAGTCAATGGTATGGAAGCTCATTTCAGCAACATAAGAAAACAAATCTTGCATTGGTAAACCATAATTATGAGGGGGGAAAAAAATAAATAAAATGAGATAGAAAGTCAAAATTATGAGATAAAAAGAATTATGAAATGTATAAATTATGAGATAGCAATTAAAAGTCAAAATTATGTCAATTATGAGATTATGAGATACCAATGAGATAAAGACAAAATGAAATTATGAGATAAAAAGACAAAACTATAAGATAAAACAATGAGATAAAGGCAAAATTATGACACAAAATCAGGCTACAAACTCTATAAAAAAACATTGGCTCCTTTAACTGAAAGGTGGGGCTTCCAGTCCTTACAGGGGGCCTGAACTGAAAATTTTTGATATACTTTCCTTCCCTATTGTCTTCTCAGTATTGCTTTTTTTTCTTCTGTGGAACACAAAATAAAATACTTTGTCTCAGTGTTTTTTGTCCATACAAATCTACAGTCTACAATTAAGTTATCGAAGTTCATTTCTGCCACATAAGAAAAAGAAAATCATGCTTTGGTAAATCATAATTTTAACAAGGTGGAAGTTCTAAAATACTAAGTCATAATTATGAGACAAAAAGTCAAATTTATGATGTAAAAACAATTATGACATATCAAAATTATGAAATGTGTCATAATTGTGACAAAATGTTGACTTTTTATCTCATAAATGAAATTTTTTTGTGTCATATTTAGAATAGTTATAATTATTATAATTACTTTCCATGTCATAATTTCACAGTTTCAACTTTATAATTATGACTTAGTATCTCTCTGGAAATGGACTTTCATAGTATGGGCTCCAGCGTTCTTCAAAACTGTCCCGCAGGTTTGGAACAACATTGTGGTGAGTAAAAAGAGATGAGAATTTTTGGTGAAGTATTCCCTTAAAAATGCTGTCTATGTAGGCAGCTCACTAGATTTCGGTACACAGCCTTCATCTTCACAGCCATCCTGACTGCTGCTTCCATTACCTCATTAATACTTAACCCTGATTGGATGTTGACATAGCGGCTGGTGATTGCAGAGTTAGCAGCTCTACACCTAGCATGCCTGGACCATAACTATGACATTCCCAAGTGTAATTAAAGAATACTATTTGAGGGAGAATTCTAATTGCAGTGCAGTGAAATGTCAAGCGGCAGCTCAGATTCATGACTAAAGTTCATATCAAATATTTACAAAGGACCACACAGGGCCCAGGCTGAGAGAGCAGTTGTCAGCTTTTGAGTCACTTTAATTACATCGTAAGAGGAAGACGCTAAATATTCCTTCTGTAAGCAACTGCTTTATGCAAAGCGACCTACAGTATACTTGTTACTTATAACATCTTTGACGTCAGAAGGATTGCTCTTTACAGAGTTTGAACCTACAACCTTTCAGCAACAAAATCAGATCTTCAACCAATTTGCCAAAATCCAAGAACAGAGCAAAGCGGTTTTGCAAAATGAAAATCTTCTCATACTAAGTATGATCTGTTTTTGTCTTCTACAGTTTTATGACTTGCTGGGAAGACAGGCTGAGCACTTCTCTCATCAACAAGTCAAGTCAGTCTCTCTAGTTCATTCTGTCGCTCTGTATTTCTCTTAAGCACTAAGCTGCCGGTCCATCTGTGTGGTCCTGTCTGAGGTTCTTCCCTTGGGGTCCGGAGGTTCCCGTTCTTTCCCGCCTCTTCTGGAGCTGCCCAGCCAGGCGCAGAGGCAAGAGCCCAGCAGGGAGGCACTACTCAAGCCCCTACGGACTCTCAGAATACAGAAATATCAGAATCCTCCACTACTGCTTTTTCTCTCACACATGCAAGAAAAAAAAAAACACTTCACATCCCAAAAAAAACTGCACTGTTCACAAAAATTAGCACTAACTGTGAAGTGTGTGCATGTGCTGGTTTGTAAAGCATGTGTTCATATGTTTAATTCAGTGTTTGGTGATCGAGATATATGGAATGTGAAACCAAGAGGAAAAAGAGAAAGAAACCACTTCAAAAAAGAAGAAAGACAACAATATTAACCATCCAGAATGTTTGACAGGGACAATACACATTAATTAGCACATCGAATCAAAGGGCACCTATTATGCCCCTTTTTACAAGATGTAATATTGGTCTTGGGTGTCCCCAGAATGTGTCTGTGAAGTTCCAGCCCAAAATACCCCACAGATCATTTATTATAACAGCTGGAAAATGTCATTTTTGGGGTGTGTCTAAAAAAACCCGGCCCTCCGAAATGTGACGTCACACTGCGGTGAGAATCAAAACAGCAGGCCTAGTGAGACTGACTTGGTTTAATGGGGATTAAAAAATGAGGAGTGGGTGAATTTTTATTATTGTAGGGTGGTTGTGTTCACACACTGCCAACACACATTTATGCCCAAAGGGCTTAATAGGTGCCCTTTACAGCAAACGTGCCAGATTTAGCCAAGATGGCAAATTTTTATCTGCTGTCCCATAATGATGCCATTGTGTTGCTGATGGTGTGAAATATATTTAGTATTAATTTAAAATACAAATTAAATTAAATAATAAATTAGAAAAATACAATAAAAATTAAATTAATTAAAATATAATTAAATAAAATAAAAGACCCAATAAAATACAATAAATGTTAAATAAAAAATAAGACAAAATAAAAACACATTATATACAAAATACAATAAAAAAATAAAAAAATAAAATAAAAGCAAGCTAAAATAAAAAATACAAAACATACAAAATAAAAAATAAAAAAAAATATAATAATGTAAAAATTGAAAAACGATTGAAAAAATGAACTACAATAAAATATAAAATTAAAAAGCACTAAATAAAAGATACTAAAATAAAAGATGCAACAAAATACTACAAAAATAAAATAGAAATTCAAGAATTCACATAATTGTCCTTGTAAAGAGACTGGAAGATTATGGGTTTCCATAAACAAATAAATCTACATTCAAAATACATATAAAAAAATTAACATTTCATTTGATGTATTTTTGTTCTTTTTGCCACTTTAATTGATATGATGTAAAGACAGGAAATGATAAACAAAAGAATGGGAAACACTAATCAAACTTGAAGTGACTTAACTCAGTGTGTCACAGACACGGTGCATTAAATATTAGGCCATGGCACCAGTGTAACCATATTAAACTTTTTCTTTTAATTATTTAATCAAGTATTTTAATTAAACATCTGTAACTGTCAGAACCAGACAAAAGGGTCAATTAAAGATCAGGTGTTCACTTTTTTTTATTTTTATGATATGATCACGTATGCAGAAGGATGTTGAGAGCATGCTACTGAGCTCATACATCCATGTAAGAAAGCGGTGTATGTATGTGCGCAGACTGCGAGCTGTTTCTAAGCTGACTGAAGGAATCAGTGTTGACAGATGCACGTAGATGTTTGTGCTGGTGTCAGGGCTAAATTGGGCTGTTTTACAGGAGGCTGATATGCAGGGGGGTGTGAGCTGAATCTGAAAGCCGTTCTCTCTCTGTCAGTGTCCTGCAGCCTTGACGGACCCTCTGGCAGGAACACAACGCTGAGAGAAAGTCCCAACGCATCTAACACAACGTCTAAAGATCATCCCGTGAAGGCTTTGTGATGCTGTCATCAACTGACTAAAGACTGCGTCAGAATCCTGTCCAACATCCAAACTTATCCCTGATCAACTACTGTCTAATAACTTATTCTGATCCCTGAACAAATCATTATTTTGAATGAGTTGGTCAAACTGATTTGCAAGTGTTTAAAAATTACTCAATTGTAAAGAACTTTTTTTCAAAAACACATTTGATGTAATTTACAAGCTAATCAAAAACAATGATAAACATAATAAAACACTTCTCTAGAATACTTGATTCTGATTGGTCAACTGCAAGATTCTATGGTCGAATATTTTTGTACATTGATATTTTTGTACATTTTTGTGCACTGAGGAAATAATTTCTGAACTATCTTTGCTAGTTTGTCTCATCTTACTCTGCAGATTTATATATCATAATTTTATCTCAAATCAATAAAAAAAAGTATTTTTATTGAAAAAAAAAAAAAAAAAAAGAAGAAGGAATTAATCTTATTTATCTGGAAAGTGGGACAATGAACTGTCCACTATGAATCTGAATCCTTTTGAGAGTAATTTTGTCAAAACTTTTGTTTAGAGAAAACAACCAGCTGTACAATATGCAAACCATTTTCAATCAGATATGTATTTTATGACAAAAATTAAAGGTATATACTGCATATATATATGTGTGTGTGTGTATATATATATATGCATTGTGTGTGTGTGTACATATGTATGATTATTTAAATAAGATATACATACACACACATATATATATATATATATATATATATATATATATATATATATATAATAAACAGGTTATATTTTTAATATATATTTACAATTTACATTCAAATGAATTAGTGAATCAAAATGAACTATTGAAATGAACCGATTCACTACAATTAACTGAACTGAACTCACAATAATGATAGTTTGAGTATTATAACAGATACATCAGCTGGAGAAAGAACATACAGCTGTTGTGTATAGAATGCAGAGCTAATGTTACAGTTACAAATCTTTAAAAGGGAAACTGTCACATGAAGCTGCGATTTGACTCTTTATATATTCATATAACTGCATACCTTCAAACATGTGGTCTGGAAATGATGGGACAATTTTGCCCTGGTCTGTGAAACCATGTTACCACAGCAGCATTGCAGTGCTGAGCGGCTACAGAGTAAACACAAAGATTTATCCCCCATTTATCTGCTTTCCTCATCATTTACAGCCAATTAAAAGTGGACTGGGACAGCAAAATCTACAGAAGCTGCTTCCCCGACGCTGCCAGAGACGGTCTTTTTCCTGTGAGTGCTCCAGTTCCACATGGGATAATTAATCTCAGTTACAGTCAAGAGTGTCTAACACAGTCAGGGCGGCCGGTCATAAGTGTGTGTGTCAGAGACGGTGTGTTTCCGCAGAGTGGCTTCCAAAGCATGTTCAGGTGTGTCAGAGGAGAGAGGGAATGAATTAATGATAAATGTGTGGGTGACTTGTGGATCATTGATCGGTCATTGAGGTTGGAGGTAATTTGTAAATGATGTTCCAGCTGCTATTGCATTACAGGAGATCTGAGATTGTAGAGAATGAGATCACTTAAATGATCCTCAGACTCAAGAGATTACAAAACAGCTGTGACAAACGGGATCTAAACAGAATTATAAATAAAATATATAATGTAACGTATCATATATAACAATATATGTAAAATATACAAATTATGTAAATATATAATATATATCAAATTAAATTAGTATTACATACTCGCACAGTATTTAATTTATATACTAAACGTCCATTCAAATGAGATCTTTAAAGTATAAATTATATAAAAAATTACATAATGTTTTATAAATTATATAAAAATATAACAACTTACAAACAACAAACTGGTAAATATTGTAAATATACTTAAAATAATAGATAGATATCTATTAGATACACTAATATATAGTGTAAAATCTAATATATACATAAAACCTATAAATACATAAGTACATGTATATTATTAAATAGATCTAAAATACTATATAACAAATATTTATACATATATATTTAAAAATCATATATATTTATATATGTGTGTGTGTGTGTGTGTGTGTGTGTGTAAATTACAATAAAACCCATTGTTACACATTGACACAGTTCAAACAAACGGATTCACTAAAACAAATCAAACTTTCCCAGTTAAATAAACAAACCGATTCACTCAAAAGAATCAGACTTTCAGATTCTTTTCCCCAACATTTCTTAATTACTTTCCAACACTGACACTGCAACTGAAGAGAAGGGTTATGGGAGATTTTATTTATGGAAAAATGCAATAAAAAGTACTTTTAAAGCATGTAGGGAGAGCGACACATGAGAAAAAGGACGAGGAAGCACATCAGCGGCACACGACAGATCGTTTCTTCTACCCTTAACTACTGTTTAACACAAAGAACCCCACAGCTAAACTTCTTTCAGCACAAATACACAATCACTACACACATCTCAGTATAAAACACTATCCATGCTGACAGGCCCAACGGAAATCCATGCACCAGCTAAATGAGAGTAAATGACAATAATGAAGACGGATGGTGAACGGGCGGCAGTGCGGCTCATAACTGATCTCTCCCCTGACGCCCCCATTATCAACAAGATCTGCAGGACCGAGCGGCCACATTACTGCACAAGACACGAGACAGCCAATCACAGCAGGCTTTACCACCACTTTTGTACCCTATTTGTACATGCACAATCATGCTACAGTGGATCATCTACAAGATGAATGTTTTATGAATCATTCATTGTTCGGCTGAGAAGTTACCCAGCACTGTCTGAGCTGGGGTGAACAGTAAGCAGAAGGCAGTGCTGAGTTTGGGCTGTTAACGTGGCCTTTTATTGATAAACTCTAGCAGGAGTTCCTGTCTGTGAGCCCAAACTAATGAGGAGTGATGGAACTGCGCTCAACCTTTAAAACCTCCAGAACGTAGAAATGAAGAACACAAATACAGACTAGAATGCACAACAAACACACGCACACACAGACTGAACTAAACTCTTACAGTTAGTCATGCCACTGTTGGTTTCTTGTAGGCTTCGCAATCTGACTGAATCAAAAACGAGCTTCACTATACAGTACTTCACCGTACTATTAACCGTAAATATGTATATGTAGATCCACATTTGATCGCTCCAGACACATCATGGAACGGTCAACCTGTCATCAAAAATCAATGAGTTTTCCAAGATGCCACAACATTGCGTAGCCTCTGGCTCTAAAAACGACCAAGATTCAAATTCCTGAGGAAATGGGATAAACTTTCACAGGTGAGAATGTGTTGGTGTGTGTTTTTATATGTATTTACTCAATATTACAGGTTTTTAAACTACAGATAATAACCGACTGTTCCAATATGGCGAATGGTTTATGTATAGCCCATTGAAACAGCCGCTAATGAGGCATCTATGTATACATCTATGTCGGGATTTCCAGGTCTGCCAAACAGAACCAGCCCAATTGCTACTCAAAACTAACCTGTGGCAACAGTGTAAAAGTAGCCCAATTCCACTATAAAACTGAATTTAGGCAACACTACATTAGAGATACTACCAAACAAGAACACTCCAGACTCTCATTTGTCTGTAAAGTAGACACTTTTTAGACAATAAATAAACCAGTTCTAGTAATAAAATGTGCTACAAATGAACATATGAGCCTAGTTTCGCATATCATTTTGGGCTTACAAACACAACACAGAGAAGAAGGACCACCGAGAGTCATTACGTCAAGCTGATCCAAAGTCACAAGAGTGGTCACCTGCTGACACTTTCCCCCTTTAAACTGCACAACTGTAAGTGGCATTATGGTAAACCTGGTGTCAGTTGGGGCTCGTACTGAGGAAGCAGCAATGCATGAATATAATTAGAGAGAATATGGAAAGGAAAGAGTCCGTCTGTGGAAATATGCAGGATTTAACTCACAGAAACTCACTGCATTAGTGTTCAGAACATATAGAGAACATCTGTGGAAATACTTTCCACTTCCCCTGGAGTAGCTTAGGGCTAAAGAAATGGTTCACGCATGAAATGAAAATCCTTGTTAACTCACCATCATGTCATTCTAAACTCACAGAACTTTTCCAAATTCAAACTAATTGCAACTGAGGTTTGGGAGAAATTACGGTCTGGAAGCATTTCGGTGCACAACAATTTAAATGCTCTTCTGTTTCTTGCATAATGCAAGCTAATGCAATGTGTTAAATGGACATCCTGGTCCTGGTCATCTTCATAAAATATTTTTATGAGCATCCCCTAAATTTTTTCATTCATTGAGTAGAAACGGATCAGAAACTAGAGAATCAACAGCTTTAGACAAAAACAAATACAAGAAGTCACTGTGCGTTAGAAAATCAAGTGGCTTCATGGATTGTACAGACAGTAACACATATAATCAGTCCATCTCGAGAGTATTTCAGAGCTGATATATCTAATAAGCTTTAATCCTGTTATGCTAAGAGATCTTTTACATCACATTAGTGGCACTATGCTGTCATGCTCTGTTTATACTCGGAGTAAATTATCAGTATATCTCATCAATAAAATTACTGACGTTTTTTTGATATATCAATGATAACAAAGCTATTCTAAATTGTTTTCGTTAAATGAAATAAAGTTGAAAAAATATAAACATTGCATGAAAAACTTGCCTGAAATATTTGAAGCACTAAAACGAACCGATATAAAAATAAAACTTATATAAATAAATCTAAATAGAAATATTTAAAAAATAAATAAATAAAAAAATGACAAAAGCAAAACTAAAATTAAAATGAAAACTGAAGATATAAAAGTAAATGCTAATTCAATATATTAACAAATTATGTAATAGTACATAAATAATACTAAAACATCACTGAGTTATATGAGAGGCAGGTATATCCACAATACAAATGTAATATTATAAGTGAATGTATTTAAGTGTTAGTCAAAACACATAAAAGGTGTTGTTAATGCGCTGTTATTTTAAAAATGTGATACGCTATCCTAAACAGTATCAAAAACACAGAAACTTAATGAAGTTTCTTCCAGAAAACATCTAATAGCTCAATGCTCACTGTTTTCTAGTGTTATTTTAAGATGGTAAAGCTGTTATTTGTTTGTTACAATTAATAAATTAATAAATGTTTATACATGAACAAAAAATTTTTTTGGACATTACCATCAACAAAAATGTACAATTTTCATAGACTAAAATATGCCATATTAAAATGATTAAAATGAGTAAAACAAACAAAAAAAAAAAAAAACATGAATAAATCTAATGTCATATTGAAGTATTTTCATTAAAAAAAAAAATTAAATGACAAAAAAAAAAAAAGTCAAAATCAAATTGTGCAATTGTGACATTTGACCCCAGTGGTCACAGAATGAAGTGTCTCTGAATCTCTTTATCAAAAACACATGCAGTAATTCCCAGTCTGTGACCTTTCCTTCCCGCTGACTCATACGACCGGCCCACGACTGGATAGACGCGGGACTTCTAGCATGTGTGCGTGTCAGGGTCTGTGCTGCTGGGAAGTTAATTGCGGTTGGTTTTTCAGTCAGCCCTGGACAGCTGTGAAGAGAGCTGCAGCGGTTGTACCGCGGTCAACAAGCGTTTAGAGTTAGCGATGAATAAAAGATGGTGGGAAGGCGGCCTTACGATATGTTAATGCATTATGAGCACGAAGAGTCTCCCCAATGCTGTCAGTCAGATATAAGATCCTTCTGTCAGGTTAACAAGCCGCCCCATGAAATATGCATGACAGGTTATCCCCCTCCTCCTCCTCTGCCCGCGGTTCATGCTACGACCAAACCCACTGACACAACAGCAGGAAGCGAGAGGAGGGTAAAGACTCGTTGTCAACCGCTTTAATTCCAAACATCTGTGTGATTTCAAGATAAATGATTAGAATATTTGACAAAACGTCAGCACTCAAGAAACAACATGATCTAAACGGCCATCAAATGAATGGTCGGGTACAACAAAACTAAAAAATAATATCTTAAAACCAAGGCTGGATTTGAAAGGAAGGGTGGCACATTTTAAAACTGGATTTAGCAAATGAGCTTGGCTTGTGAATATTAAAGGAACAGTTCACCTAAAAAATAAAAAATACTGTTAATTTAGTCACCATCAGCCCATCCACGATGAGCCACATGTACATCATGAGTGTGGGCATGTAGGACTGATACAATAATGCAATTTTTGAGTGAGTTAGTGTGGTAACGTTTCCTCAGTAGGTCTACTTGATTTGCCCAGTTTTCATAACTGATGTTATAGCACATCAAAATTTGGTATATATACACATTTAAATATGTATATTTTGTTTATATCCTGTAAAAGATCATTTTTAGATCATTTTTTTAGATTTATTATGGAAGCCGTTTCTGCCACTGAACAAAAAATAATAAAAAAGTTAATTTCGACTTTTTATCTCACAATTGTGACTTTTTTCTCGCAATTGTGAGTTTACATTTTGCAATTATTTTATTCTCAGAACTGCGTGATACAAACTCACAATTTTGAGTTATAAAGTCAGAATAGTGAGATATAAGGTCAGAACTACAGGATATAAATTCGCAATTGTGAGATATTTTCCTTGCAAATTTAAGTTTATATCCCGCAATTCTGACTTTTTTTTCCTTAGAATTGTGAGATATACAGTACTGTAAACTCTGAGGAGAAAAAAAGACTTCTCAGAATTGCAACTTTTTCATCTCACAATTCTGATAACTCGCAATTCTTACAAAAAAGTTAGAATTCTGAGTTTATATCTCGCAAATTCTGACTTTCTTTCCATATGTGTATATACACACACACACACACACACACACACACACACACAGTATCGATATATTGTGCACCCCCACTTAAAACAGACAGAGTATGCCAGTTATAATGGTACAACCCTGCCAATTAAAAATGAAAGCAGCCTGGATGTGGCTGTCTTCTGCTGTTTTAACGTTCTGGTATTTCGAAACGCTGGATCAGTGAACTTAAATGAGAAAATGTCCATCAGGAGTGAAAACTGGATGAGGTGAGGAATAGTGAAAGGAAGAGAGAGGGAGAGAGGTGTGAGTCTTGTGATTTCTTAGCTGAAGGACATTTAGGCAGGTGAGAATGAAACTGTTGAACCGTGGACACACACCTACTGAGAATTACACTCCGTTAACACTTGTCTAATGTGAGACAACCTACTTGTCTCTCTCGTGCGCATTCGCAGGGACATAAACAAACAGAGGAACAAACACACAAGCATCTTTGCTTTGATGTTACAGATGAGCACAAAAGACTATAGACTGATTTACTGTGTGTGTGCTGTCATTCAAATGTCAAAATCCCCAACTTATGTCTTATTCTAGTCCAAAAATACAGTCTAAACAACTATAAAATACATACAATGCACTCGAGAACTTACATTAAAAAGCCTTTATTATCTCATGGCTTAAACATTAAAAATAAGTCACAGATGACCACACACCTACGCATTGTACCCCAGTTAATGCATTTTCCTGGTCTATTAGTAAATAACTTTTTTTTTTTTTTTTACCAATAGTTACTCTACTAATTTATAATAATTACAGCAATAATAATGGCAAATAAAGACAGATTTGAAAAGAAAAATGGTGTTATCATTGACATATAGCATGGTATAAAATGTCCAGTTTTTACAGGACAATTAATCCCAATGGATAAAACCCTGCAAGAAATTTTTTTTCCTCAAAAATAATTCATATTACAGAAGTAAAAATAGTTTTTAATGCTTTTTCTTGACTTAAGTAAAACCTCCCAGATCGGTTTTAAATGAGGAACGCATGGTAAGTAAACATGATTATAGTTAGTTCAACCTTTTTGGGGTTTGAATCTGCAGCCTTTGGGTAACCAGACTAGATTTTTCACGACAAGGCTACTTATGAGTCATTGGATGGAGATCTCATTCCTAAAACTTGAGGAGCAATTCTGACTAAGTGTCACAACAAGTACGAAACATAACTACGGAAAGATAAATGGTGGTCAGAACTGCTTAGACTCAGATATCGGACTCAAAAATCTAACACATGCGGCAGTTTTGACGACTGCTTGACACAAAATGGATGACAGCTTCAAATGGCATTGATTCACTCAAAAATTCCCATTTATCAAACCGAATATGCAATGTCAGCTCTCAGCGACGTAACCTTCAAACCTTGTGGACTTGAATTCGATACAAAGCAGCGTATTGGAAGTATCCAACGCGCAAACAAACTATTGAGTTTGGCAAAACGCAAGAGCATTAGAACGGATGATACACAGTCAACATATCGAAATTATTCAAACCGTTTCAAGCAGCAGTATCTGATTATTACGCACCGCACAGACGTGCACACACACACACACACACACACGGTCACGGTGTCAGCACACACTGAGATGCGCGGTGGTTCTGACTGTGCCGTAGGGGAAGATCAGTTCCGGTAAGTGGGTTACGACGGTCCTCTCCAGACAGTGGCACAGCAAGCAGCTAAATGATCAAACAGAGGGGGATTTGCCTCCTGTTCAGGGGGATTGGTAAGTGGAACAGGGCCGTGAAACATATACTGCAATTAGTCTGGAAACTTCCTTCCCCTAGGTCAAAAGGATTACATCAGGTTTTTTTGTCAGGTTTGAGCCATATTAGTAAAATAGTATTAAAATGCGGTAATAATATACTAGTATATAAAATAGAAGCATTTATACTATATCACACATAGTATGACTATTCATAATATAACATACTAAATGTATTATATTTTTATATAATTAAATAATATATTATGATAACATTATATATCACTATATCTTGTTATATTATATAGGCTACTAGTTCTCTTTCTAAATTTCTATTGTTCTAATATATTTTAATTTTTATTTATATATTTAATGATTTTATATATTTTGTACTATGTTGCTATATTATATACTAAATATATTGCAACTATATAGAATAACATTAAATATATAAATACAAATGAAAATATATTAAATATCTTAAATTATATTAAAACAAATATTTTATTATAAATAGTCTAATAAAATATACTGTATATATATATATATATATTATATAAATATTAGAAATATTAGAATTGATATATTTAATATGCTGTTATAGTACATATTTTGTGCTATGCTGCTACTTGTTCGTGCTATTATTATTAATTTATTATTATTATAATATTATTATATATATTAATAATATATATTAATATTATTATTATATATTTCTTAGCATATTTATATATATTTAATATATTATAAAGTTGCAATATATATTTACTATATATATGTTGCTATACTCTATACTACATATAGTGCAACTATACAGTATATTACAACATATTCAACATAAATAAAAATATAAATACATTAAAACAATATAAATATTAAAAGAACTTATACTAGTATATTATATAACAACATGTAGAACATTATATATAATACAATTATAAATATAAATAAGATAATAAAACAATATAAGTATTATGGTAACATATACTGTTAAAATAGTAAATAGAGGTTACACTATTTCCATATTTTTATGTCTATTTTGATTTTTTTAAAGAAATTATGAGAATTGAGACACAAACAATGATGTAAGAACAACTAAGATAATGGTAAGACGTGAAAAGTCACAAACTCAGGTCCCATGCACAAAAACACCAAAATCACATGCTTTATACTCCATGCCATTTCTACACATCCAAATTGCAATTTTGCTTTTTTTCCACTGCTTGATTATTGGTGAGCAAAAGGCCTCACCGTGTGGTCAGTGCTATTGACACCCGATGCGAAAACTCACTGTTTAAATTAATGCAAATAAAAGATTTTCTGCAGGACATTTTATAGCATGTAAGGGGAAAGCAAGAGATAAAGAAAGAGAGAGAGCAACGAGACTTTTAGGGTAACGCCTCCAGCTTTCATTTTAATTAGTTTGATTGTGCATTAAATCATCAGATCCTGAAATAATAAGAGAACTGCACCTTTCCTCTCTTTCATCACCATCCTAAGGGTTGTTCCAGAAAAATATGTGCCACAATAAAACTGGCCTGTATAGAGGGACTAAATTTATACCTTGTATTTAGCGAGACATTTCAGGACGTTTCTCTTAGTTAAAGACCCAGGGAGGGTGCCTGGATCCACGGCTGCCGATGTGCGTTTGATCTAATCTGAGTTCTGTGACTAGCATCGTGTTTTAAAGGCTGAAGTCATAGCATCCGATCTATCACCGGCCGAGCAGGGCTGCCCGCTGGCTGGACGATACGTCAAGCAAACATCCCAATGATTCTTCAGTGACTGATGCCAGTGTTCAAGAGTTTGTATAACTGGAGGTAGATGAGATGAGCACTACTACTAGGGATCAAACCAGCAACATTTGTGTAAGCAGCCTGTATCCCTCACTGCTGAGCTACTATCTGTGTCACTCAGATTCACAACACATGCTACTGGGCGTTTAACAGCACAGAGAGATAGAGAGATTCACTTACTACTTATATGTCTCAGAGCGGATGTACTCAAAGACATGAGAGATGCCCAACTGGAACTGGTCTGCGATGGGAGTCACCCAGGAGTTATTCTCAGCCTTAAACACCTGCTTTGGGCCTGTCAGGTCCAGGTTACCTATAGACAGAAAGAGAGAGAGGAGAATTTGAGATTTACATAAAGGGAAGGACGGCGCAAGCAAAATCAGACAAGGACAGGAGGGGAGATGAAATGAGCAAAGAGAAGAGATGATGAGAATGGAAAAAGAGTAGATAAAAGAAGAGAAAATAAAATGAGATGACATGAGGCAAACATGAGAGAAAACAAGATAAGATTAGGTAAGACATGAAAAATCAAATGAGATTAAACAAGACAAAACAAGAGACAAGAAGACAAGAGATGAGTCATTAAGAGATCAGATAAGATGAGATGCAATTAAAAGAGAAAGAAACGAGACAAAACAAGATATAATAGAGAAGAGACCAGATGGGATGAGATGAGAGAAAAGAAACAAGACAAAACAAAAACACTAGAAGAGACGACATGAGATGAGAACTGAAGAGACCAGATTAAATGAGATGGAAAAGAAAAGAGACAAGTCAAGAAGAAACAAGACATAAGAGAGAAGAGATGAGATGAAATAAGATGAGACGAAACATAAATAAACAAGAGGAAAAAAAGAGAAGAGACTGGATGAGACGACATGAAATGAGAGAAAAATAAATAAACAAGAGATAAGAGAGAAGAGACCAGATGAGATGAGATGAAATAAAAAGGAGAGAAAAATAAACGAGACAAAATAAGAAACAAGACATAGGAGAGTAAAGAAATGAGACAAAATAAGAAGCATAAGGAGACCAGATTAGATGAGATGAGTCTTAAAGAGACCAGATGTTATATGAAATTAAATGAGAGAAAAGAAACAAGACATGAGAGAAGAGACCCAATGAGATGAAATTAGATGAGAATAAAAAGACAAAACAAGAAGCATCGGGAAAAAAAAAAAAAGAGTAGAGTAGAGAAGAAAATAAACTGAGAAGAGAAGAGAAGAGAAGAGAAGAGAAGAGAAGAGAAGAGAAGAGAAGAGAAGAGAAGAGAAGAGAAGAGAAGAGAAGAGAAGAGAAAATGGACAGACAAGAAAAGATGAGAAGAGACCATATGAGACAACAGAACAGACAACAAAAGAGGACAAGAAGAGAAGAGACAAAAGAAGAAGAGACGAGACGAGAAGAGATGAGGCGTGACGACACAAGACCAGAGGAGAACCAGTTCACAGTGTGCAGATGAAACAGTACAGGTCAAAGTGCTAATGTGGCTCATCTCAGCTCACAAGGGGGCTAATTAAATAGTTTCTGATTAGCAAGTGTTGAGCGGCCCGTCAAAGAGGGGGTGAAATTAAACCTGGACCCCAGCACACAATGACACACCTCACAAATGCAGTCAGACACGACCGCTAGTGTAAATCAGCCCTGAACCTACAAGACCTAGATGACAGACCTAAATCTGCAACTATTTCAGATCTCAGCGCTCGACCAGACGTCTGCTTGCTTCGGTTTCCACCCTCCTCTTTCTCTTTTCATATAACAGTTTAAAGCATCAGATTTACACATGAGATATTCTGAATGGTAAAGACTGTCTATCTGTCCTCTTTGCAACACTCTCGTTCACATCCCTCGCTTTTTTCTCCTCCTCTCCTTTTCCCTTCCTGCTCTTGGCATGTGCGCTTGGTTGCTCCTTGTTAGCCAGGCTCTTCTCTCTCACACATACACACGGCGGCAGTGGTCTTAACGAGGCTGGTCTGTGGAGTGGGATTACAGGGACATGACAGAGGGGTCCTAATAAGCTACACACAGGAAAAGTCTCCCCTACAGAGTGCACAGGACAAAGACCTGCTGACCGGAACCTAGAACACATCTAGAACGCCAGTAAACAACTGGCAATTGCTAAAACACTACATAACTCATGAAACTAAAATTTGAAAACAATATGAGCGCTGTTCGCCCATGCAAAACTCTCAGTCATGGTGCTAGTGAGTGGTTGAGGGCATTGCTTTGCGCTTGCTAAAAGTTTTTGAAGTGTTGCAATTAGGTTGTTAGTATACGATCCAGGATCATACAAGCATCCACAATTTCTATGCAATTTTTCCCAATATGAAGAAAAAAAATTAGTTGGGAACTCACGCAACAGTCTGAAATTGCACCATAAACACACACTCATTGTGCAGGGCCACTGATTTTGTATAGAAGGACATTTATATGACACTTGAGGTGAGTCTTGACATAATGCTGGAATACTGGGACACCTGAATAATAGATTAAATTGTTGGAATGGAACAACACAGGAGAAAAACTACTGTTAGAAGGGCAGTCAGTGTGTGTGTGTGTGGAGGTTTTCCCAAAGTGAAGGCACTCAGGTAGAGAGGAGTTCAACCTCGGTTGACCCCAGCAGTACCACTCTGTGGGTCAGTGAGGTGTGATCCAACCCAGAGCATCCAGCCAATCACACAAGAGATGACAAATCTGTAGCCAATTAGAGTGCAAGGCTGTGCCTGGTGTGTAATGTGTGAGTTTTTTTGTGTGTGTGTTGGGGGGGTTGAGGAGCCTGGATGTGTATAGTTTGCATTCCTATCAACCAATCATTGCCCTTTTGTTTTAAAGTCAGGCTTTGATTGGCTCATTGGATTATATAAAGGATGTTGATCCAGGAATGTGTGTTGAGCACAAGTTCACGTCTTACCAAGTTCAGGAGGCAGAACAGTGAGTCTGTTCCCTTGAATGTGAAGTTCCTTCAGCTGAGCCAGGTCTCCGATCTCTTTGGGTAGAGAGATGAGGTCATTGTCCCTCAAACTCAACTGAAAAGAGAGAGACACTATCAATATTTTCGATAAGTATTGAATACAACATAAAATCAAAATAATCAATCTTATTTACTTAGTTATTAATTCTGCCTATTACTCTGTTACTCCTGTTTTCTTGCTAATATTATTACTCTAAATAAATGTCCCTTGTCTTATTGAGAGTGATTTATATATGCATGCGACTCTAAAAACTAACTTACTTACTAACTAAACTAATTAAATAAATACATTTTATAATCATTCATCAAAATGTAATATGTTTTTCATCTTTCATCAATTCAACGTAGATAAAATTAAGCCCCTAAATTATATTTCACTGAATATTCCGTTTTACTCAGAAATGTCACATAGTGGAAGCTAAATGTATTGCAAGCATTGTTTCATTATGTTTTTAAAAGAAATATTCCAGGTTTCAAGTTCATCAACAGAATCTGCAACATGGTTTTCATAACCATTGAAAATAACTTCAACTCTAAATTTGTAAAAACAAGCAAACATAGCATCTACAGTAAAACAATTACATTAGAAGTCTTCAGGGCAACCTGTGCGGTGTAAAAGCAGAAATGTGCAACTTTTTAGTCTTGCGGCTATACTTTCCTAGTGCAATTTCTTGTCCCATAGACTTCCATTGCAAATGCATTACTGTATATGTGATTTTTAATTGCTTTTACAAACTGTGGGGCAAGTCGAAATAACTTCCAGTGGTTACTGACGGCATCTCATAACACTTGCATTCTAAAAATCACAGGTGTAATTACACCTATATTTTAATGCAACACCAAACCAAAATAGTTGAATATTATTTTCAAGTTCAAAGTTGTAATTATCAGCTGTTTTATGTATCTGTGACCCTGCAGTGAGTCTGATGTTAGCGAGCACAGGGGTGAAGATCAGCCTCTAAATCACCTCTCACCACATCTGATAAAGAACACACGCTGTGGAGAATAAATCCAACACACACGGCACAGAGCCCCGCCACAAAAGCAATTGATTTCAGAGGGAATTTAGATAAATTACTCACTATCTGTAGCTTGGCTAGCTTGCCGATGTCTGGGGGCAAAATCTCAAAATCGTTGTCACTGAGATAGAGCGCACGGAGGGTGGCTGAAATGAGAGAGGTGTGTGTGTGTGTGAGAGAGAGAAGTATTGCAAACACTGATCAATAGAAACGGTCATCTCTGATTGATACAGCATGGCTGCAATATTACACTCAAGTACACATGCAATATCAACAGATTGACAAATAGCATCAAATACACACTCACACTGTGTACTTGAGCACCACATGGGATAAATACATGGACAAACACATTCAAAGCAGTGAACAATTAAATAAAAAAAATAGGCCACAACTAATATGTATTTTGATAGTCTGGAACACCCAATTCCTGTCCATTCAGTGTTCTGATTGGTTAAAGCAACAGCACCAGCCAATCATATCCATTTCAACTTGCTTTAGAAGTTAATATCACAGCTGATATGACAGCCACTCCAAACAGCAGTGATAAATGGAGGTTTGGGAGTGTGTGTGTGTGTGTGTGGTTAGAGATCAGAGACCTTGATTAATGTTAAGATGGTGCTTTCATTATGTGGCTGCCATTAAAATAACAGGTTATTAGAGCCCATCACTGCTCATCAGTGTCCTCTGATGGGACCAGCTGATTGGACTGATGAGGATTATGATGATGATGATGAAGATGAAGTTAACGGTTATTTTGTTTGCATAGTGTTAGTAGGTTGTCTGGTTCTCATTGCAGTTTATTCTGCCAAAGAACCGGCGCCTGAAATGCAAGCGACCACAGTTCATTCTTGTTTAAGTGGGTAAATCTGAAATCAATAATCCCACAACAATAAACAAATGGAAATTACTGGAAAATTTGTGACTTTGTGGACACAATTTCAGGCTGTCTAAAAAGTAATCAAGCACTGACACAAAACTCACTACGACAAAAGTTTACCTCAACAGACATTTTGGTAACGCCACTTACTTTTCTTATATTTAAATGAGGAAAGACTGAAATCACCAAAAATGTTTGTCAACATTTAGCTTTTTATATATCTAATCATCAATAAAGTCTTACAGAAATAACATCATGAATATTGCTTCATTAGACCAAAACACACTAATAAAAACAGTAAAAAGACTAGGAAGTGCAACTGATACATTTATTTTTAGGATTCTTTGATGAATTGAAGTTCGAAAGAACAGCATTTATTTCAAATATAAATATTTTGTAACATTATAAAAGTCTTTACTGTCTCTTTTGATCAACTGAAAGCATGCTTGCTGAATAAAAGTATTAATTTCAAATCCTACTGAATCCAAACAGTAATATAACTTAATTCTGTAAATTAAAAAAAAGTTTTAGGAATTTGAAAAAGAAAGTTTATATTTTAATATAGGTCATATTTCAGTCACTAAAGCAAAACCAGGACCATTTATAAATCAAATTTTAACTCATTTCAAATAAAAACCTGTGTATTCTGATATCCGTAAAATTGCTAGCCGATCAGAACTGAGTTACATTTTTTAAACTTTAGTACAGAATATGCATAAAACATTCCATAAGTGGTCTTTAGTTTTGAATGATTAAAAATGACACCGGGTTATACCGGTAATGCATTGTGTGTGTTGCAGACTTACTGAGGTAAAAGAAATTCCCAGGCAGTGAGGACTCGTTAAGGTTGTTGTATGTCAGATCCAGAACCTCCAGCGCCGGAAGAGATCCAAACCCTCGCGGAAGAGTACTCAACCTGTTCATCCTACAAAACAATAAAACGCCATTTTAACCAAATCAACAGCTTCCAACACAAACTCAAACACACATCCACTCACAGACACACACTTATAAAACACCCGTCAATTCTTGACACAGGGGAACCCATTGAAAATCCATAGCAGACCGACTCAGAGACATGAGACAGAGACAAGCAGTCCACACAGATCCATCTCACTGATTATGATTGATATTTCAAACGCAGCATAGATTTATAACACCGCTCAACAGATCTACTCACATTTATAACCTCAAAGTTAAATACAGAGGGGTCCAAAAGTCTGAGATCAATTGTGAAAGTTTGAAACCTCTTCCATTTTGAATATTACTAATTTAATTCAACATTTTTAATTACAAATTATCAGAATAACTGATGAATAAGAGAGTTAAAAATTGAACTGAAAAAATTAAAATGTAAGAATGTCTTGGTATTTGGTTTGTCCCCCTTTGTTTTAACGAGTGAAACATTTCTTTCACTCATTAAAGCAAATAGATTTTTTTTTTATGTCGTCATTTTATTTTTTAATTTATGGATTTAAATTACATTACTGTTCATAATTTTTGGGTCACAATGATTTGTTTTTTAAATAAATTAATACTTTTATTTAGCAAGGCCTCAGTAAAAACATTTATAATGTTACAAAAGATTTGAATTTCAGATAAATGTTCTTTTGAAATTCATAGTCATCAAAAGAACACTGAAAAAATTTCAATTTCAACAAAATTTTAAAGCAGCACAACAGTTCTCAATATTGATAATAACAAGAAACATTTATTTAGCACCAAATTCACATATTAGAGTGATTTCTGAAGGATCTTGTGATGCTGAAAACTGGATAGAAAACTTATTTTAAATTGTTCACAATATTACCGTTTTACTGCATTTTTTATCAAATAAATGCATCCTTCAGACTTTCAAAATTAACACGAACTTTTGAACAGTAGTGTATATTTGAATCCCAGATTTTCAATATGGTCTCAGACACTCACACAACACTGTTAATAACAAAATAACAAACAGTTAATGTTCAGTTAGTTCACCAATATAAAAAATGGGTTTTGTCTGTATAAAATCATATTCGCCCTTGAAAGGTAACAGATTAAATTTTGGCTGGAAAACTTCCGACAGAGAACATGGAATCTGAAATTAGAAGTGCTCAAGGTGCCCGACGACGCGGATAAAACAAGAGAGAGAGAGCAAGAGAGAGAAAAAGAGAGAGAGGGGCACCCAAATAAGATGCTGATTAACTCTTGCTTATTTAAGCATCTGTCCTCCGTCTCTTTCTTTCTTTCTTTCTTTCAAATGACACTTGCTTGCCGTGAAGGTTCTGAAACTTTAGCAACGGATTTCAAAGAAACAAACAAATTGATTCCACCACATGTTTGTGAAGCAATTACCAGAGAAAGGGAATTGTTTTGACAAATGAGATCAGGATAACGGGTGGCCACACGCTCACACACAAATCCGCACATTTGAGTCGGGAGTAGCAGCCGGGAATACAACAAACCGGCTTATGTTTTCAAGATTATGTGTAGAAATGGTGCGTCTGACAGCAAATCAATAAAAATGTGCGGTGTCAGACGCAGGGCAGATTGTGCCGCGCTTTAATCCTGCGTGACATTGTGGAGGCTCCACCCTCAGAGGAGAAGGAGAACCCTCGGGATTCGGGTGGGGCTCAGGTGGGCTCCGAACACCAGGGAATGACCAGATGACCAGGGATGAAGAGAGTCAGAGAGGAAGAAGAACAAAGGAAGACAGCAGCGCTACTACTGTCAAGGCGTCTTAACCTCACAAAGAAGGATTGAGGACCCTTCCGCTGTCTCTAAACCAGATATACTTTGATAACTAGGAGATAACCGTGTCTGATCCAAAACACTAGAATGATGCTGCAACTGGAGATAAACTTCAGTTTATGCAGACAATGATATTTGGGGAGGTTTTATGACTAAAAAATCTGGAGATTTTCGGTTCAGAAAACCAGAGGAGGCAGAGGGAGAAATTACAGGAAGGAAAAGGAAAGAAGCAGAGGAGTGAAAAACCAAGACAAAAGGATGAGATAAGATGAGACACCAAGAGAATTGAGGGGAGAAAAATATTCAAGAGGAGAGATAAGACAAAAAGCGAACAGACGTGAACTCAAGAGAATGGATGGGAAGAGTGGAGACAAGAGGAGAAGAAAAGAGACAAGATGATACGAGAGAAGACAGTATAAAAGACAAGAGACAAAATGAGATGAAAGGAGAAGAAAAAAGAGGGTAAAGGAGAGGAGATGGAAGAAGAGACAAATCGAGATTAAACAAAAAAGCAAGACAAGGGAAAAGTAAACAAGAGACTAAACAAGAAGAGAAAAACAGTATCAGAAGAGATTAGAAAAGAAAAGATGAGACAAGAGGAGAAGAAACAAGAGGAAGGAAAGGGGGAGGAGTGAAAAACTTAATGACGACAAGAGAAGAAAGGTGACAAAAAAGACAAGATGACAAGAACTGAACAGACAAAATAAAATAAAACAAAACAAAAAAACAAGAGAAGAGACGAGAAGGAAAAAGGGGAGGAGTGAAAAAAGACAAAAAGATGAGAAGAGACAAGACATCAAGAGAAATGAGACAAGAAAAAAGACAAGAGGTGAGATAAGAAGAGACAAGAACAGAACAGACAAAACAAAATAACGAGAAGAGAAGAGAAGAGAAGAGAAGAGAAGAGAAGAGAAGAGAAGAGAAGAGAAGAGAAGAGAAGAGAAGAGAAGAGAAGAGAAGAGAAGAGAAGAGAAGAGAAGAGAAGAGAACCAAGAGACACGAGGCATCAAGAAAATAAAGGCAAAATGTGAGATAAGTAAAGAAAGAGACAAGACGAGACAAAGCAAAACAGAATAAAACAAAACAAAACAAAACAAAACAAAAAAAACACAAAACAAAACTAAATGAAAATAAGGAGGGAAAAATAGACAAAGCAAGTTGAGAAGAGATGAGAAAACAAGGGATGAGACATCAGACTAACCCAAGGTTGAGATGTTTAAGTTTCTGCAGGCTACTGATCTGAGTTGGAAGCTCCTCAATCTGGTTATTGAACATGTTCAAAACTTCCAAGTTCTTCAGGTCTGCAATGTTTGGAGGCACAGCTAAAAAAAAAAGAGAGAGAGAGAGAGAGATAGTGAGAGTAAATCAATTAATAAATACACTTCAATTCTGCAGTATCATCAATCAAAACATTTCAATTGACTGTATTCTAATCACCAAGGTAAAGCATTCCCAAACGAGCGAGACGAGGTCTGATGAACAGAGACCGAAGGGTTTCTGGTGACCTGCAGAGGTTTAACGACTAATTATCAGAGTCAGCGGATAGACGTCCCATCTTCGATGGCTCAATTATGGGTCACTCCCCTAGCGATAAATTTGACATTTTAATGATGGAGGCCTTAGCATAACGGATCAGCAGCACCCCTCCCTCCCCTCCCACAAGGCCATCCTGCCCCTTTCTGCTGTCGACAGAGATCGATGGGCCGAACAGGCGCTCTATCCGATTACTGGCTGATCAATGGCCCCTCATTACGGAGGAGGGGAGGTGGGAGAGGTTTACACAAACAGCATGACACGAATACCTCCAGAGAGATCAACGAGAGCTGCGCCGCCCCAGACACGGAGGAACAAATGATTCAGCCGTCACGCAAACAATTCAAAACTACAACAATGAAATGGCAAACACGAAAGCACATGCTCTCACAGCACTCTTCAGCTCATGTGCTTGCTAAGAAACATCGGTATTACATTATAATAAACATTCACAAATAACAAATTAATTTGTGAAATAATAGTAAATAAAATTAATAATAAAATAAATGTATTACTAATACTTCTTATTCTAATTATTCATAAATTTATTTATATTATTATTATTGTATAATCATCATCAATAATATATTTATAATATAAATTATACATTAATAATTAATTAATGATATTATAGTAATATTAAATATGATAATTTATTTAAAAATAAAGAATAAAACCAGTTACTAATATTATATACTCAGTAGACTGTGTCCATTCAGCACATGCACTTGGTAATAACAAACATAAATTATATTGAATTATTATTATTACCAATAATAATAGGAATATATAAATAACATTTTTAATAATAAACAAAAATAATGAAAAGATGTTACCAGTGTTATATATAAACAGCAGACTGCGTACATTCAGCACATGCATTTGTTAATTTAAAAAAAACATTAATACTACTACTACTACTAATGATAATAATAATAATAATAATATGTTAACAATAATAATAATGTATTAATTCATTCTGAAAACAATAATGACAATGAAAAGCAATGTAATCAGTAGTACATTCAAACAAGCAACTAATTGTCTGATATTATATTTATATGTAACTATTTGAATAGAACTTTGAATGCTATAACAGTGAAAGTGTTACAGAAATGTACATTTTTCAACAAAGTCGTAACAAGTTGTTGTGTCCTTGCTAGCGGAGTATGTTTCAGTCTGACCATCCAATTCCCAATTTTTGCATCTATCCTCTGACCTTTTCACCCATAAAAAAAAAACACTTGAAACATACGATTTGTTTCCCAGTGTCTCAACGGAACTGTAAACGCACCAAGAGACACTGCAGAACACTGAACCCTTCGCCCCATGTCAGGGTCCCTGTACTAGTCTCCAAATGACACATAAGATTGATCTCAGTTCCGCCTTCTCCATCCTTAAGACACACGCCTCCACCAGACATGTACACTTTATCATCTTAAACCACAGACTGGGCTCTAAAGCACCACAGACTTTTTGCATCCACAAGTTGCGAGTGCAAAATCTGCTTGTAAACACATTGTTTTAAATGTGTGTGTGCCTTATTGGAGCCTTTAAAACAGGCAGAAAAGGCTGATGGTAATAGAACAAAGAATATACGGTGATAGAGAGCAGAAAGGTTTGGTCCTCTCTCCTCTCTATCTCATTACCTGAGCTGCTGCATGCCCGGGCCGAACAGCAGCCCTGCTTTACTCATGAGCCACTAATGAAAGGGTTCCAAATGTCACTGTAATTCCTGACTACCCTGAAAAGTTCAAAAGATGGCAGATTCCCTGTCTCTGCTCTTTAACCAGGCAGGATGAGAGAGCGGAGAGGAACAGAGAAGGGGACAATGCAGAGTGGTGAGGAATAGACAAAAAAAATAAAAATACACTATCTTCTATAGAGTGGAGTCCAGGAAAAAAAATGAAATTATGATTTTTTTTTTTAATGCCTTAAAAAAATGAAAAGGCTTTATGACTTTTTTTTTTACCATTAATTAATTTTAAAATTAAGAAAAAATATTTAGGATTTATATTCACGACTACACACATCAATCAAAATTAGAGTTTAATATAATAAAATCATTATAATATATTATTAATATATATTTAACTTCACATTTATTTTAATTTATTTTTAAAAGCAAAATACAAGCATTTTCCTTGTGGTCTCAGACTTTTGGACCCCACTGTATATCCATAAGGTTTCATTTTTTCCCAATTTATTTAAATCAGTTACAGACAAGCAGTGTGCTCCACGATGAAATAATTTCCTCATATTAAACTCATATAAATAGTATTAAAAGGTTTTGAACATTACTACAGACTATAATAACAATATAATATAATGATATTCTTATATATCAAGAATATATCAATCAAGACGACTAAAGGAAAAATCAGTGTCAGGGAAAAAAAGGTAATATATTATAACATAATATAATATTTGTAATAACACAAAATCAAAATAGAAGTATTTTGCTAGAGACCTCAAGCTTCTGGACTGCATAAAGATTTTTTTCTCTTGTTTAAACCAGCTACAGTCAAGTGGTGTGACCCGTAACGGAATGAATCATTTCCTCATCTTCAAATCTTATAAATCGTATTAAAAGGCTTTGATCATTACTACAGACGCTACCTGACAGATATGTGCATTATCACACCGGGATCTTCAGGGAGATTAAGGGAAAAGATTCCTGCATAAACAAACAAATCCCCGACCAAACACTTCCTGTACAGATCAGATGAGAGTGAACATGGCTCAGAGCGGTTAACATGGACCCAAAGATTAGGTGGGAGGGGAAAACAAGCTCCAAACTATACTGAAAAACATATTTCTCTTGATAATAACTCTCTGAATAATTCTCAGCTTATGCAGACTATCTTTAAACTCACATGTAAAAGAAAAAATAAAGTGAATTTGCAGATTGCAATGAAAGATGTTACTAACTACTAATGTTCACTCTTTATTATTACGATACTTAAACTGAGCAGACTATAAAATCAAACAACCAGTAAGGGCAAGACAGCCATCTAGTGGAGTTAACAAGTTCTTTCAACAACCCTCGTGAACCTGCGGTCTCAATACAATTATTAAATATAAAACAATTAAATAAATGAACCGTTATTAAAAAAAAAAATCTAAAATAATTAATTCAAACAAGACAAATATAATTTGATTTAAATCCAATAATTCTACAATTCCACTACTCTATAGTTTGCAACTTTTTTTTACCGTCTACTTGATTATTTTTTAAATTGGATTTCGTATCTGAGATTCATGAGACAATAATTTGCCTTCTAAGTAAATATCACAATCACTACCTCCAACCCTAGGAAAAGCCATGCTGTAAAACTTACAGAATGTTTTATCATTTGTGACCCTGGATGACAAAACCAGTCTCAAGTGTCAATTTTTCGATCGGACAATATTTGGCTGAGATACAACTATTTGAAAATCTGGAATCTGAGGGTGCAAAAAAATCTAAATATTGAGAAAATCGCCTTTAAAGTTGTCCAAATTAAGTTCTTAGCAATGCATATTACTAATCAAAATTAAGTTTTGATACATTTACGGTAAGAAATTTACAAAATATCTTCATGGAACATGATCTTTACTTAATATCCTAATGATTTTTGGCATAAAAGAAAAATAATAATTTTGACCCATACAATGTATTTTTGGCTTTGTTTTGCTACAAATATACCCCAGCGACTTAAGACTGGTTTTGTGGTCCAGGGTCACAAAGATGTATTGCATAAAGTTTGCATGTAAATATAATTGTGCAATATATTGAAATTAAAAGAAAAACATCCAAAAAGACGTTTCTCTTGAGATATGAAGAACTTACCACTCAGCTTGTTGTGGCTCAGGACCAGCTGGGTTATGTTGGATAAAGTGACTACAAAAAAAAAAATAATAATGACACGTTTAGATGATGATGTCACTGCATGATGACGTCAACGCCATGACGCCACCAATCTTCTGCTAGTGTAAACAAATAAGAGTCGTTACCCACACTTTAATTGACATTAACACGATATTAAAAACTTTAAACTAGTATAGTAACTCTCTGCAGACTCACATAGTCCAGGAATATCCAGCAGGTTTGATATTCCTCTGTCACACATGTCCACCTCCGGTAGGTTCTTCTCCCGACTCTCCTCCACTATCTTCTTCAGAGACTTTGACATTTTCTGCAAGAAAACATTAGCAAATACAAGACCTGAATCAAGCAGAGAATCTTACGAAGAGAGTTTTGCCACTTTCGCCTCAAATAGTGGTTCAAATCCAGTCATTACAAGCATATAAAGAACTCACTCAGTAGTAAGGAAAATACGCAAACATGCAGGAAAAACAGAAAACAAATATCCGAGCTCTCAGGGCAGTAAAACCAGATATTTTTGAAGCAGCAAAGTCGCTCACACCCAACCGGAAGTTGATAGTATGTCTGTAAAAGTCTCGCATTCCTTCCATAAAAGGGTATTTCCGGGTCCAGAGAAAGGAAAAGAATGTCAGACAGAATTCTGTTCCGTTGTCCAATCAGCTGCTAGAAAGTCGGCGGGATTGTTGAAATAAGGCACATGTATATCCAATCAGAACGCGCTCCGCTGCAACAGCGCGTATCATTCGACCAATCAATGAAAATGCAGAGGAGACGTGTGGAAAAGCATTCTGCCACTGCGCTTTCAAAGGTAACAGCCACCACAGTGATGTGTACATATTATAACTGATGAACAAATATTGTTAGACTTGTTTCTGGTTAAATACTAGCTTTTAACCTGTTTGATTACAACAATAATTTACTTACAATATTATAGGAAATTGTAGGCGCATGCAGACATTGACGCATTGAACTAGTTCTGATTGTAAGTGTTAATCTTTCATTATTTTAATATATAGGCTCCAGAAATTTGTAACCAGTTTTTATTTAGTTCTTCCCCTTGGATTCTAAATAGCAGATTTGTGTCATGAAACGAAAAATCCTTGCCCAGTTTTATGATTTTTCTTCATGATAAAATAATACAGTACAGTTCAAGGTATAAAGTTTACATTTCATATAATTAACCACAGTGTGCTTAGTCTTGCAGCCTGTTACAAACAGAATGAATGTCTTGTCAAAAATGAATGAATGTGGATTTTATGCTTGTCAGTAGCTAGATTTTTTATTTTTTGATAAATAGATAGCCTATTGTTGAACATTATTGAAAATTAATATATATATATATATATATATATATATATATATATATATATATATATATATATATATTGTATAATATAAATTTAGTAAAAAAAAATTCATCTATCTTCAGTATTCTGACATATAACCTGAATATGAGTAATTTTGTTACCATAGCCTATTGGTTTATTACTATCATGTATGTTATAATTAATATAAATAAAATATTAATAACATTTATTTATTTATTTACAGTATAATGTCAATTACTAAAATAGCCTAAAACTGAAAACTGAAAACTGAAAATTTACTAAAACGATTTAAACATGTCAACATCCAATTAAAATAGTAAAAACACACAACAAATTACTAAAACTCAAACTAAAATTGAAATGAAATTGGAAATGGAAATTACGAAAATAAAAACGAATTCAAAATGTCAAACAAAATTATAATAGTATCTCAGTTACAAATATCACTGGGTGTTATGCCTCACATTTAATCATTTTAAAATAATTAACATTAAATGAACAACAAATGAACAACACCTTACAACAAATGCTACCAACATCCAGTTTGTATTTATGTAACTATATAAATATTATATTTACCTCAATATTAGTTTATCCGTCCATTGCTTGTCCATTGTCCATCTGATATATTGTCTGCATAATGTGACATTAGGGAATCCAGCAGCAGGTGTGGGCAGCTGTTGTCTACCACCCAGATCCCCAGCTATTACCTACCTTCCAAGGGAGACACATTGTTTAGACGTCTGCACAAGGTGGAAGAGCGATAGGAGTCTTCGCTGTCTCCTCCTTCTGGCATGGGGCGGAGGTACGGCGACACTTCTCTGTTCTCTCGGGTTCCTGTCGTCCCAGGTGGGACCATCCACAGACTGGATCTTGGTTCTTCCTTTGCCCGTCTCTCTCCGTCTGTGTCTGGTTCTTGCAGGGTTGATCATTTCTATGGGGGACTGTAAAACAGTGGCTCTATTTATAGGCTTGATTATATTTGGTGAGTGGCAACAGATGCTTCAGCATGGTTGAACTTTGCTTTGCAGAGCAGGAGTTCTGGATTCCAGGGCCAAGGCTTGTTTATGTTGTAAAATCTTTAACCAACACCCTCGGCCAGAAGCCAGCGGAGATCGGACACAGTCAGACATGGCACGAGGGCATGGGGAGGTGTGTATTTTATTAGAATCCACATTAAGGAGCTGTAAGCACTTACACTTGCCCAAAGTGAGCGCTGAGGTGGGAATGTGTGTATGTGTGACTGCTGTTTGATTTATGAGGTGTTCTCAAATTATGTGCCTGAGGAACTTACTGTACCACGGGTAGAGCAGACCACCAGCATATTACTGAATATGAGTTCTGGTTTTGTCTGGAATGAATGTGGATTTTATGGCTTGTCAATTGTTAGATTTACTGAGAACATTGGTTGAAAATGATTAATTTTATGTTCATTTACGCTATTCACACTATTGAATATGTCATTCACACCCAAATATCATTTTGTTACCATATTTAATTTTTACCATGAAAATATCACGTTATCATATTAAAAATAAAATTACAGCAAGTAAAACCAGTTGTAAAATTTGTGTTATAAAATGGTCAGGAATATGTCAAAATCAGGGTTATAGTTTTAATTAACTAAAACTGAACCTAAAATTAAAACCACTAAAGAAAAAGTCATTACTTGAAATAAAATAAATGTTAACTGAAATAAAAAAAAAAATATATATATATATAATAAAACAAATTACTTTTGATAGTTGCCAAGGCAGCATTTCTAAATAACTAAAACTGAAATAAAACAATAATAAAAAAAAAGATAATAATAAATATGACAAAACACAGCAAAATTAATAAAACTCTAAAATGGAAAATATAATAAAAAATTATTCAAATATAAATAAAAACTATAAAAGTATCTATAATAGTACTAAAATAACACTGGTCCAAACATTTCATCTTAAAATGAAGTAAAAACCAATTTTTTACATTTTAAGGATTTTAAAATAATTAATTACATACTTTAAAATTAATATATATAAACATTTTTTGATCATCTCTTATTTTTATCTGCATTAATTCCTCACTGCATCAGTAGTAAATGTCTCCTGAGGCTCTTTTCCTGCGCACTGCTTCCAAGGTCAACACATTTTTATTACACAGAGCTTCTCATGAACTTTAACCCTGTTAAGTTAAGGAAAAACAATTATAAAATGACTGTGAAAATCGTGAGAAAGGCCTTAATACAGATGGTAATGTCTCAAAAGCTGTTTTTCTGTTGATCAGACTGCTGGGCCTCTTTTCCCAGACATTTCTTTGACTTTGTTGGGAGCATTTTGCAGAGTAAGAAATGAAATATTAGATGAAATGTTTATAGAAGCATTACAGAGCAGACAGACTCATTAGCACGGTCCGATGATCTGCCGCACACAGCTTTTATCTCCCCCCGAATTTGCCATCTTTTTATTTTCACCCGTAACCTCTGTGTCGAGTGTGTAAAGTATAACGCATCAGAGTGGGCGGTTTGGATGAAGTCCAGAGAGACATACAGAGCTGAGGATATCAGACAGTGAAAATATATTAAACACTTAAAAAACTGGCAAACATTCACAGCTTTTGTAAGCATATTGATTTGTGCAGTTGACACTCTGTTAGAGATGCACACACTTCAAAAGACTTTTCCATTGAAATATCCAGAGACAAATCACAAAAGAGATGTCTTGGTTGTTTTTTGCAAAATGACAGTCTCTCAATAAAGCCCTGACTTAAAAACATAATTAAACAAGAACTTCATTAAACATCTTTATTTTCCAAAAAGACATCAAAAATACATACATAAATTCAGTCTTTAAACAATTATCTACAAATAATGGTTCATATTACATTATGTATGTGACATGATTGCAAAGTGTGTTCACATGTGTGTGTGTGTGTGTGTGTGTGTATGTATGTATATATATTTATTTTTCAAATTTCTTCTCAGCTGCTCCAGGTGAGTCTGAACCCAGACGGGAGAACTGCAGACTGGGCTGAGAACTTCACAAACACAAGGTTTGAAGAAGCTCTGAAAGGGGCGATGTTTGTCTCCTGCAAAAAAGCAAAGAACAATTCCATTATATATTCATATATAATTTTAGTATATACAGTACACATTACTGTCTGTGGTCAGTAAGATAGTTTTGAAAGGAATTTCTAAAAGGCTGCATTTATTTGATTAAATATAGAGTAAAATATTGTGAAATATTATTGCAATTTAAAATAAATCTTTTCTATTTGAAAATATTTCAAAATGTAATTTATTCCTGTGATCAAAGCTGAATTTTCAGCATCATTACTGCAGTCTTCAGTGTCACGTGATCCTTTAGAAATCAGTTTAATGTGACGATTTGCTGTTCATAAAACGTTTCTGATTATTATCTATGTTAAAAACAGTTGTGCTGCTTAATACATTTTTTCAAGATTCTTTAATGAATGGAAAGTTCAAAAGAACAGCATTTATTTGAAATAGAAATTGAATGCGTGTTTGCTGATAAAAGTATTCATTTCTGGAATATATAGGTAGAATATATAGTAATGTTTTTTTCACACATACCGTTCCACAGTAAGGCCCAACAACAGGTGAATTAGCATCCGGACCATCATACAGCTTCAAGTAGTTGTTCTCACAATCTCCTGGATCATCAATGCTGATCTGGTTGAATGTGACTGTCACCACTCTGCCGCTAGGAGCCCTGATTCCCCACTCACAGGAAGTGCCGTTGGCGTAAGTGCCAGGGTAGTTTGGACTGGCGAAAGAGCCGTGGTCTCCATATAACACACCACCACAACCTGGACACACAAAAGGAGCAATTAGGACTCGCATGATAAAACCTTTAGCAGTGTTGGACTGTCTGAGGCAACCGTAATATAACAAGCGTTTCAAGCGTGTTTACCCTGTGGAGAGGAAGTCCAGGTGATCTCAAAGCCGTTACGGGCTGTAGTAAAGTCACTCTTGAAATACAGGAAGAGCTGGTTGCTTCCCGGGAAGACAGGACTGGGTAGTGTGCTTCCACAGTACTTCCCTAACAGAGGCGATGTGGCAGCACTGCCGTTTCTGACCTACATCAGCAGAAATAAACGTACATTAAACAGCTACATTATCATCATCACAACATAGTACCATACTATTATTACCATACTTCTATTATTTCTGCTGTATGTATGCAATACTCGGATGATCTGCATTTGCCCAAATGCGCAGCAACGGAGTATACTGCACTGGGTACTACTATATCCCATAATGCAATATACTCGCCCTGACACATAATTACCAATGTGACAAATAAAGCTGAAGTAAGATTAGCTATGATTTTTAACCAATTTTTTTTTTTTTTTAACCAATTGTTTAGTTTTGGGCAGTTTTATTTTATTTATGTAAAACAAAAACTGGGCACAGCTTGCTGAATTAAACATGAACGTAATTAGGTCATGTCAATGTTATTTTAGCAATATTTACAGGCTATTACAGTATTAATTAATATTTTGAATTGGCTTTTGTTGTTATATTTGCAGTTTAATTTTAGTTTAAGGTTTAGTAATTTTATGTTTTTGACATTTTTATTAGATTTTGTTCTTTAAATATTTCTATTTAGCTTTAATTTATATTTATTTCAGTTTTAGTCGTTTTAGCACTTCAACACAAACTTATTTTAATTCTTATTCTACTTATTTACTAGGGGAGCATATCAAATTTTCAAGTTTTCCTTTTTTAATTTAATTTCAGTTATTGAAAATTATTATAGTTTTAGTTTACAGTAACAACGTTAGTTGATCAAGTCAATTGACAATGTAGTATACTACTGCTTGTTTTATTTATTCATTTGTTTGTTAGTTATTTGTTTTTATTAGTAGGCAGTATTTAGCGTATACTGCATTCTTTCATTCTATTAGTATTTTTTTTTAAAAATCTCATTGCTGTTAATCTACACTGGATTATACCTTCAGACAATCTTGGGATAATTAGGATTGAAACGGTTATTATTGTTAACTAAAACATTTTGTTAATTAAAAATAAAACTGAAATGAAATAAAATAAAATACAAATATCAGACGTTTAAGTTGAAACACTGAAATTACAAACAGAAAAGAAAAACTAAAATGAAAACTATAATGGAACAAAAAATAAAACTGAAACAAAAACAAATAAAAATGACAAAAGCATGTAACTTAAAATAAAAAAAAAAATCAGATTTTTTCTATTACTAAGGCTATGTCCATAATTAAATCAGATATATTTGAAAACAGTGTGTTCGTCTTTAAACACTCTCCATTCTGCTTTTTTTTCATAGTGTTTTTTCTTCACATTGCTTTTAATCTGGTGGCATTTCAGTATGTTTATACTCACCTCAAGATAGTCGAAGTTGCAGGAAGGATGATTTTCCACATCAAAACTGGTGAAGAACAGAGAGATGGCGCTGTTCTGAGGGGCCTGCAGTACAATGCTGCATTCAATATTATTCGTGTATGTGTCAGGCCAGCCTGGGCTCTTCAGGTAACCGTATTCCTGTTCATACACCCTGCTGCAACCTGCAGATACATAACGTTCAGACATATACGCACACTGACAATATAACCACACCAGCAAGAGTAAAACACTTCTAGTAATCATAGGGAAAGGACTCACCTGCCACCTGATATGTGAGGCTGAGTCCGTTGCCAGTCATGAAGGCATCTGATTTGAAGGTGATGTGCATGGTGCGGCCATAACTGTAGAAATCTGGCACATGTGAGTCAGTGCCACAGAATTTATGAGCCTGTCCATAATCTCCCTGAGAGACAAAAATTAAAACAAAAAATATAAAGAAACTCTGCTGCCAAAATACAAATTGAAAGTTGAATATGTTACTGAATGATAAATGGCAGTGGAAAGATAAATGAAAACTATGTTTAAATAAGATTAAATATAAAAATGATATATTAATAAAAATGACATATGTGACCCTGGACCACAAAACCAGTCTTAAGTCGCTGGGGTATATTTGTAGCCACAGCCAAAAATACATTGTATGGGTCAAAATTATCTATTTTTCTTTTATGCCAAAAATCATTAGGATATTAAGTACAGATCATGTTCCATGAAGATATTTTGTAAATTTCTTACCGTAAGTGTATCAAAACTTAATTTTGGATTAGTAATATGCATTGCTAAGAACTTCATTTGGACAACTTTAAAGGCGATTTTCTCAACAGATTTTTTTGCACCCTCAGATTCCAGATTTTCAAATTGTTTTATCTCAGCCAAATACCGTCCTATCATAACAAATCATACATCAATGGAAAGCTTATTTATTCAGCTTTCTGATGATGTATAAATCTCAATTTCAAAAAAATAGACACTTAAGACTGGTTTTGTCATCCAGGGTCACATATATACACTAAACATTTCAAGCGGTAGTATGCATTATCTTGACTTTATATTTAATTATATATATATATATATATATATATATATATATATATATATATATATATATATATATATATACTGTATATGACAAATACAATAAAGTCGAGATAATGCATACTACCGCTTGAAATGTTTAGAAATAATAAAAAAATAATAAAAATGACAAAAGCACAAAAATTTAAATAAATAAATAAATAATTTAATTAATTACATTTAAATAAATATTAAATAAAAAAAATAAATCAGATTTTTTTTCTATTAACAAGACTATGTCCACAATTAAATCAGATAGATTTGAAAATAGTGTTTTCGTCTAAATATGCTCTCCAAATGTATCCACTTGGAAAAGTGTCTTCAAAAGCTCTCATTTTGCTGGACAAGATCATTGTCTCATTGTAAATAGATAAAAAGATGTGGACTAGCCTACCAAAATTATCAGCCATTGTGACCTGAGAGATTCTATATTGTTTTTTTAGTTATTTAGCGAGGCTATGTTCGGGCTATTGATGGAGTCTCACCACAGGGACGTCTTTAAACTCCAGGAAGTTGCTGGTGCAGCTCTGGCTGGAGTCCAGATGAAACTGCTGAACAGACACTTTCACCACCTCCTGAGAAGGAGCATCCAGCACCCAGCGGCAAGAAGCGAACGGCGGGTAGGCATTGGGGTAATATGGGGATGTGATGGTCTGAGATGTTGCTGTGGCATTGAATGCTCCACCACAAAGACCTAAAGTATGGAAAAGCATTTTAGCATGAGTGATTCAAACCCGCAGTGATAAAAGCATTAGGACATAAAGTTTAATCTTACTGTTCACTGTGCTGTAGGTGGCATTGAAGCCACGGCGTTGAACGGTGCCGTCCGAGATGAAGTGCACGGTCAGGAAATTACTGGCCGAGACGAAGGGGGCAGGTACTACATCTCCACAGAATGTGCCAACCAGTGGATAAATAGCACTGTCACCATCATAGATCTAGAGACGGGTAAGATGCAAGTATAAACATGTATAAGATGTATGTGTGTTCTGTGTTGGAAATTATGCTGCATTTTAATTTGTTATAGTATATGTGACAGCTTTTACCTTGATATAATCATATCTGCAGAGGGTTCCAGTGGAGCCCTCGAGCTCAAAGGATGTGAATGTGAGGTTAATGCCTTTATTGACCTCCACAGCAATGGTCCACATACAGTCCATACGTGGCTCATACTGACCATTCATGTCAATATCAGGAGAACCAAACGTTCCGGTGGGGGAAGACAAGTAACCGCCACAGCCCTGCTGAGGACCTGGAGCAAGCGATGGATGAGGAGATAGAAAGAGAGAGTGAGTGAGATTTACAACAACTGTAGGATGTGCTTTCAAGAAACCGCCTGCAAGAGGCAGTAGAGTCTACAAAAGAGACTCTTGCTGTTTTTGCTTGTTAGATTCAAAGTCCAATGTAGAAGTTGTCCAAATTAACTATTGGCAGATTTGTTTAAAATGATAAAAAAAAAAAAAAGAAGCAGATTCTTGTTCTCAGGGCGTACACATTTTTATCCAAACAAATATTCTTTGAATGAGAATGTCCTTCCACATGACACCATGTGTTTCTGACTAAAAGTAAAAATTTACTAAAACTAAACTAAAACTAAAAACTAACATTTAAGGTAATATTATATGAAGTAATAATATGATAATAAATACAAATAAATAAATAATAGCATTTATTTACATTTATATAAGAATGACATAAAATGACAATGTATATTACAATGACGATATTGTAAAAATATAATATTGCATATAAAATTATATTATATTTTAAATGCATTACTTTAAAAATACATTAATGTTAATATTATATTAATTTAATGCAATTAAGATTACACTTAAAATGAAGTTAATATTATAATAATAAAGTTAATCTTTTTATAAAAATAATGTAAAATAAATTCAATAGTGTAATGTCAAATTTCATTCAATAAATTAATTACATGTATGTGTCTAATTTTGTAAAACTAAACTAAAACAAAACTAATATTTAAGTTAATATTATATGAAGTGAATATTACAATGACATATAAATAAATAAAATATGCAGAACATTAATTATATATAATATAATGTAGATTTACATTAACAAAAATTAATCAAATTAAAGTTATTAATATAAGAAAGTAAAAAATATATAATATTGAATATAATTCAATTCGATTCAAGTTTATTTGTATAGCGCTTTTCACGATACAAAACATTGCAAAGCAACTTTACAGAAAACTAAGTTTCTACATTATATTTAGGAGTAGGGTATTAGTGGTGACTATGGCAGAAATGTACAGTAAAAATCATGCAGTTAGTTATAAATTACACAATCAAACAGACGGTGAACACTATTAACTGCAATGATTATAAGTTATGATTAAACTTTGCGATTGCAAAGTTTATATTAATATTTTATTATATTTACAAACATAAATTGAAGTTAATATTAAGTTAATAAAATTAAGATTACACTTAAAATGAAGTTAATATAATGTAGTTTTTTAAATAATAATAATTAATGTAAAATAAATTAAACAATGTAATGTCAAATTTCATTCAATAAATGAATTAAATGTATATACATGTTAATGTAAATTCGTCCTAAAATTCTAATCAGCCACAAAAATGCTGTTTATTTGCATATAAATTGTAGGACGCAACAAAAGAATTAGGAGTACTTTACTGGCTCTTTGACAGCACTGGCCAACAAAGACTTGTGTCTTGTTTTCGGTCAGGGTGAAGGAACAGACTCTTGTGGTCTGAATGAGTTGTGTTGTTCTCAAAGAACAACAGTGGCGCTTGTAGGATGGGGCGGTTCACTCAACACCCCCAGAGACGAGCTACAAAAGTGTTTACAACTCAGATCTTAAAGAGCCTGGTCATCCTGAAGTGACTGGTGCATCAGACGCTTTAAAGCAAAAAGCTGTTACAAAGAACACGGTTTATGACCCCTGAACACTTTGTTCAGTCCTCAATGAGGACTTTATCATTGTGATTCACTATGAAATCCTCCACACATTCTTCACACTATTCCAAAATGAGAACCATAAAGGAACAAGGTCAAAGCATCACAC
Organism: Onychostoma macrolepis; assembly: GCF_012432095.1. Taxonomy (NCBI): domain Eukaryota; kingdom Metazoa; phylum Chordata; class Actinopteri; order Cypriniformes; family Cyprinidae; genus Onychostoma; species Onychostoma macrolepis. The sequence goes on along the minus strand of NC_081178.1, from coordinate 6,321,476 downwards.
ATCTTGATCTGAGAGCAACATGTCAGTTACAGTCTTTTGAATCAGATGATGAAAAAAAAAAAAAAAAGGAGAAGAATCATTTTTGGCTCCCCAAAGAACCTTTCGGTGAACAGTTCTTAAAGGAAAAAATCTAAAGAATCCTTTTTCCACTATAAAGAACCTTTTGTGGAATGGAAAGGTTCCATAAATGTCAAAGTTTCTTCATGGAACCAAACATACCAATAAAGAACTTTTATTATTAAGAGTGTAGGATGCTGCCTATGTAGGTAGTATATAGCAAGGAGGCTCATTGGTGATGTATGAGATGGAGAAACACTACCTAAAGTCTCACTGTAGGTTGCTCTCCAACCCTCCGCCCCAACCGATGCATCTGTAACAAACTGGAGAAACAGGTGCCTGGATGAAGATCTGAGGTTGGGCGGCAGTTCACGTCCACAGAACCTCCCTATTAGTGGGGCCAGAGTGTTCTCTCCGTCATATACTGCCACATAGTCATAGCGGCAGCTCGAGGAGGCTTCCAGACTGAAAGAGTTGAACCTATCGAACAGGGAAAAATACAAACCGTTGACGATTACTATGGAAATGTTGCAGAACAATCTAGTTTTTCAGAAAGTGATACCACTAATGGGAGAGGGGGTTTCCCTGAAAGAAAGCCTCTAGGGACAAATTACGGGTGAAGGGTTTCCTGTCTGGCATTGATACAAGATCTCGGTGGGGTTTACTGAACAAAGAGAAAGACAGATGATCAATACCAGAATGCTTTTCTCTCTGAGCATCTGTCTCTCTGGTGGAACATAGTGGGCATGATGGATGCCTAGCAGGATTCGAGCTGTAAAGATTTTTACTTTTATTGTTGTTCTAATTTGGATCTGTGCAGACCAAAGAGAATGTGGGTGAGGATGAGTGTCCATAAAGAGATAGTAGGTATGAAAGTTAAGAATTTGTAGAATTTGTAGACTTAGAAATTGATTTTTTTCTGGATTTATAATGTCAAAACTTGCCCTAAGACATTTCTTTGATTATGTATAGGCATTTATTAAAGGGATAGTTCACCCAAAAATGAAAATTCTGTCATTAATTACTCGCCCTCATGTTGTTCCAAACCCATAAGACCTTTGTTCATCTTCGGAACACAAATTAAGATACTTTTAATGAAATCCGAGAGCATACCCTGCATAGACAGTAATGTAATTACAGCAATCCACGTTCAAGGCCCAGAAAGGTAGTAAGGACATTGTTAAAATAGTCCATGTGACATCAATGGTTCAACCTTAATTTTATGAAACATGGTACTCCGTGGCAGAGACTGACATGGAAGAGAAGAATTGCATAAAGTTGTTATTTTTGTTTTCTTTGCGCACAAAAAGTACTCTCATAGCTTCATAAAATTACGGTAGAACCACTGATTTCACATGGACTATTTTAACGATGTCCATACTACCTTTCTGGACCTTGAACGTGTCTATGCAGGGTCAGCTCTCGGATTTCATTAAAAATATCTTAATTTGTGTTCTGAAGATGAACAAAGGTATTACGGGTTGGAACGACATGAGCGTGAGTAAGTAATGACAGAATTTTCATTTTTGGTGAACTATCCCTTTAAGTTTTTAATGACCATTTTCCACTCGCTGTCTGATCCTTAGAATGTGAATTGTAAATTTGTGAATTTGGACCACGTTTTGAGTTCTGAAACCTACAAAATGTTTTAATTGTGTCTATGACAATATGTTTTCAAACAACTCCTAATGATATGACTTCTTCAAATCACTTAAATTGGATCAAACTCACTTGAGATCGATGACACGATTGTCACGAACATATATGTGGTATGTGCAGTTGATGTTGTGATGGTAGTTGGTGATAGAATGAGATGGACTGCTGATTGTCCCAGAAGTACCATTAAACACACCACCGCATGCTGTTAAAAACACATGAACAGATGTACAGTAACATAAACACAGTAATCATATAAACCAACATGCAGGGATGAAATTCATAGGAACAGCCCTAAATGTATTTAAATGTCTTGTTCATGTGCTTGAGACTGACAGCCGTTCTTTGAGAAATTTGGGCTGTCTTCCCATAGACCACTTGACTGTGCATTTCTATTGTGCACCATTTACAGTGAATGAGTTTGTTTGTGGAAGTAACAGTGGAATCTGTTGCAATGGAATTCTCTTGCATATTTGCATATTCTCCCAAATCCCCTCATATTGTTTGAAAAGTGCAGCGTCCTCTCATTCCAGTGATTCTGCTCATTCCACATTTCTGGGCTCAGTGAATCAAATGATAAACAACCCAAACTTACTCTAGCACACACTTACACTGAAGCCACACCTCCATCTAAGCCACATCCTTTATCAGCACATTGTATAGTATACAGAGAACCAAAAAGTATTGCATTAAATGCACAGTTTGTTTTGTGGTTGAGGCTTACGTATGGTTCTGTATTCTGCCAGGAAGCCATTGTCATGGATGATGGAATCAGAGTAGAAGTTGATGAGCATCGGTCCAAATGTGGTGAAGACACCTGGTATGGTATTTCCACAAAGAGTAGCCAAGGGAGCACCACTGGTGGTGATGCCACTATAGATCTTTACACCATCATAGACACATGTGGAGTGTGCTAGAGGAGATGGAAACGCATGATTATTCACGTTACAGAACTGCTGTTATCCTTTGAGTTATTTTTAGATTTCTTATATCAAGACGTATGAAACAATTAGTGATTTTTGAGGAGGCGGCATACCCTCTAACTGGAAAGATTTAAAAGTAAGCACAACCACGGTCTGATCTCCAGCATCAATAATGTAATTACAGTTGGAGCCTCCAGGGTAGTGGTCTGGGTAGTTTGGAGACACGACACGGCCAGATGAGGCTGTGAAATTGGCCCCACAACCTAAAAGATGATGTGAAATAGAGACATTACATTATTTGAACTATTTGACAGAGGACTGAAACCTGTTACATACTATACATACGATACATACTAGTGTAGAATGCAGCAGAGAAGCCTTTGCCAGGTGTATCCGAGGACTGGAAACGAGCCGTAATAACATTTCGGGGTGCAATGACTGCAGCAGGGGCTGTAGTGCCACAACCAGTGGACAAGAGATTCTCATCATTCTGTACGTTGTCAGACCACACCTGTAAGAAAAGTATAGACAGAATATGAAAAATCAATCGCCAGATCACAAAAATACAGCATCAGGGAAGGTTTCTTTTTAACTGGTCATCTGTTTTACCTTGATGTAACTGTTTTGACACTGTCCACTTGAGTCTGGGATCTGGAAGTCACTGGCAAAGCCCATCTCTAGATGGTTTCCATCATGGGCGATGATGGTCCAGGAACATTCGGTATTGGCTGGGAAATTCTGAGGATAATTGGGAGATTTGATGGTGCCTGTATCAGCATGGATAATTCCTCCACATCCTGAAGAAGAGAAAGAAATTTGAGGAAAAAATAAAAAATAAAAATAAAAAAAAAGAGTCTTTTAATATGTAAAACGCCTACAGAAAGTGGACAGGAGTTTATATCTTTTTTATATACCTGATGAGTCCGTTGACCAGGTGGCAGTAAATCCTCCTCTGGACACTGTATGATCAGCAAGGAACAACACAGCTAATTTGTTGGAGCCTGATTGGATAGTTCCTGGAGAGTTGTGGCCACAGTATTGACCAATAACTGGGGATCCTGGTGAGGCTCCATTGAAGATAGTCATTGAATCCCAGGTGCACTGGCTGTGTTCCTCCACTTCAAAGTATGTAAAAGTGAGCTAGAATATATGGAAATTAAGTGGCGTTAATGATGAACTTAATTGTTAAGGTTGAAAGAAAACAGTAAAAAAACAACAAACCCAAGAAGCAGTCTTGACTTACAATGATAGTGTGTCCCACCGGAGCTTCGAGAAACCAAGTACAACGGCTCGGGCTGGGGTAGTTATTAGGATATCCAGGGCTAGAGATGGCACCTCCCTCTCCACTTTGCGACCCTCCACATTCTGTGGAAAATCATAGTCAGTTGAGCTCATGCAGAATTTTAAAGAGCAGAGATCCATCCGTTTAAGTGTCACTAATTGAACGATGGTACCTGAAAAGTAATATGTGGCTTTGAAGCCCAGATCACCCACAGCCTCATCAGACAGGAAGTGAACCCAGAGTTCAGGGGTGGACACTACTATGGGGACCGTAGGAGGGGATTGACCACATAAACGAGTCAAAAGCTCTCCATTTATATCTCCTGTATATGAGAAACAGATAAAACATGCCATAATTGTTTGCTTATCAGCAACAGCTTTAAAGTAAATGGTACATTGGATGGTGTACATAGTGTTATGTCTGTCTCTCTGCATTTGGAAACTTTTACCCAGTCTGAATTCCAAGTAGTCCCACTCGCAGGTTTGGTGATGCTCTAGATGGAGCTCATCTATTATAACCACAATGGAAGAATTCATATGATGTGGGTTCTGGATCAGCCATTCACAGTTCAGGTTGTTGCTGTAGTTTCCATTGCCAAAGTCAGGCGAGGTGAAGTTTCCAGGTTGACTGAGTATTCCACCACACACTACCGAAAGGACAAAGATTCACCAATCAAATCAGGAGCCAAAAACAAAAGTGTACACTAAAGTCAGAGGTCTTCTATCTCACCTGCTGCCTCCTCTGAAGAGTAATCTGCCGTGAATCCACCATTAGACACAGATGAATCAGTGTTGAAAATTACAAGCATAGTATTCCCAGAAGATTTCAACTGGGTACCAGCAGGGACTGTACCGCATAACCGACCCAATTGTGGGGCACTGGGTGTCAGACCATTGATGACCTACCAACCAAAGAGTCAAAACAGCAAACCAGTGATAAAGCACTGAATTAAACGATATTCAGAGAAAGCAATACATAGTTTGAATGCCCAACTTTTTGACATCTCTAAAACATACAGATGACCTTACCTCCACATAGTCAAACACACAGGTGCCATGCTCCTCCAGCCTCAGGTCATTGATCGTAAGAGTGACCCTACGACCGGGAGGAACAGTGATTCTCCAGCGGCATACTCGGCTGTGAGGGTAAAGATTGGGGTAGTTGGGAGATGATATGGTCCCAAATGGTGCGTTCAGATCCCCTCCACATTCTGTAAGAGCAACAATAGCATATTTTCACCAGTTACCCATGGAACTGCTCCATAACCAACAGCATAACTATGCAAGTAATCATGTAGCAATTTGATTTATCCAAAATAACTAGTCAATAGCTTTTTCCACTGGACTATATGACCCTAACTGAACACCGTAAGGATTTAAAGACACTTGCCTTCGACGCTGGCTTCAAATGATAAACTAAACCCTGCAGCATGCCCGCTGCCATCACTGACAAACTTTACGTAGGCAAAACTGTCTCCAGTGTCCAGGGGGGCTGGAAGGCTGTTTCCACAGTGTTTCCCCAGCAGGCGACCTGGTGAGTAAGAAAAGGTTAGTTTACTATCCTTAACATTCAGAAAGACTCTCAACTCTCTTTTGTGTAAGGAGGACCCAAACCTGAAGCATTGTATTCACGTATCTCCACATAGTCATTGTTACAATTTGAGGAGCTCTGCAGGTCAAGGGCAGTGTAGGTGAGGGTCAGATAGTGTCCTGTAGGACCTTCCAAGTACCATTCACAGTTAGAGTTGTCTGGATAATTTGAGTCTGGAAAACCAGGGCTTCTGATGGTACCACTCTGACTAATGTAGGTACCTCCACATGTTGCTAAGAAGGGAAAGAATACTCTTTAAACCATTGAGATCAACCAAAGATGGTTGGAATGTAATGGGGATTCAAAATGGATTACCAATGGAGTACTTGGCTTTGAAACCAATATGAGTGACGCTGCCATCAGTTCTGAATCGTATATACATGGTGGTGCCGGATGAATGCTGTGTTGATGGGCGGGTGTTGCCACAAAGTCTGCCCATCAAAGCAGCATCTGATGTGGGACCATCACGGATCTCAATGTAATCATACATACATCTAGGACAGAAGATTGTGATTACATTTAATGGTCAAACGGTTACATGTATCAAAAATAAGCAATTTGATTCCTCAAAATATACCCAGTATGAGCCTCAATGTAGAAATCATTCTCAAAGTCAAGCTGTACAGCCTCTCCATTGGGTACAGTGATTATCCATACACAGTCAATATTTGGGGGGTAGTTTGAGGGATAGTTAGGAGACGTGATGTATCCTGGTGGATCTCCATCATTAAGCACAATGAGACCACCACAAGCTGGAGACAAGCACAGAGATTTACATTTTAGGAATAACTATTTATTATCAAATTAATCTAAAATTTCTGGAATATTAGCTAGAAGCATTCACCTGAACTGTGGGCCTCAAATACCAATTTGAAGCCATTCCCCTCATTGGAGCCATCAGAGACAAAGTGGGCATAGAGGCTATTGTCTGTGGTTTGAAATGTGGATGGAGCGCTGGACCCACAGAGACGTCCCGATAGAGTCGGTGAGTTGCCATCAGGTCCATTCCGTAACTAATACAAAAAAAAAAAAGACAATTTGCATGATGTACAGGTTTTGTTTTGGAAATGTTCCCAAATGACAACTTCTTCTATAGTCACTCACCTCCAAGTAGTCACCTGTGCTGCAGTGATCGCCATAACCTTGTATTTGGAAAGGACTTTGGAAGGTTACAGACACTCTAAACCCTGGAGTGACCATTACTTGCCAGTTGCAATTCATGTTGGGCTTGTAGTTCTGTGGATATTGAGGAGAACTTAGGACCCCTCTGTCTGTGTGAAGGAAACCACCACAACCTGATGGAGAAGGCAAAAGAAAAATAGCTCGAAGTCCAACTAAAAATATAATACACAGCAAATGTATACCATCATCATGATAAGAATTTGGCTTATGGACTTATTGTTCACCTCTGGAAAAGGTGGCGTTAAAGCCCCTGCCGTTAATGCTACCATCAGAGGTGAATTGAAGGAACATGGCATCACCAGTAGAGTGCAGAGAGCCAGGCAGCTCCCGCCCACAAACCTTTGCAATCAGTGGAGACAAGTTGATGTCACCTTAAAAAACAACAACAACCTTATATTAAGTTGTGAAAGTCAGTTTTGAGTTGGGTTTATGCTGAAGTCACTTCATATGACAAAACCTACCATCCCTGATGGATAGACTGTCATGGAGACACGAAACCTCATCTTCCATGTCCAGAGAAAGCAGATTAAACTCAATGATAGAATTTGGAGACCGGATCACCCATGAACAGTCAAGGTTATGCTGATACAGCTCGGGCCAACCAGGAGAGAATAAGAACTGAGGATTGTCTCCTGTCATCAATGTTCCTCCACATGCTCCTGAAAAGACAAAAAAAAATAGCAAACGATTGTGAAATGAGACCAAGCAGCAACATTTTTCGATTTTAAGCAAGATATGAGAGGCAGATTTCTTAGGGAACTAACCTGGCTGTATAGTTGGTAAAGGACCGGAACCCTGAACGGCAGTCCACTCAACCAGGAAGCCTTTCCCTCCAATCACATTGTCAGATTTAAACTCAAGCGTTATAGTGCTGCCTGAACTTCTTACTGCGTTGGGCAGAGTCAGGCCGCAGAACTCACCCAGAAGTAAAGCACTGGTGCTGGAACCATCATATATCTAGGGAAGGGAAGCATTGATCTTCAACCACATCTTCATCATATGCCTGCATACACTTATTTTCTGTTAAACCATTATGGCATTTTAAACAAGAGTGCAGACCTTGAGCTTGTCATAATAGCAATTGAATTGGTCCTCAATGTCGATGTCCAGGAACTGAATCTGAATGTGGGAATCTGAGTCCACTGTGACGGTCCAGCGGTAGTCTGCATTGTTTGGGTAGGTGCGTGGGTAAAGAGGAGAGGCTATCTGTCCCGAGCTGCCTGTGATCTCATTTCCATACACTGAGGATGCAGAAAAAGAGTAAAGATATTCCCATGTAAGATTTTCTAACTATAGGAGATTTTAACCAGAAAGACTTCCTTGCACAACCAGAGCCACGGTTTTTGGTGAATAGAATGACTATTCAGATCCAAGAAACCAGCATTAACCAACATAACCATTCTGGAAAATCAGGGTACTCTTAGTTGGTCTTTTCAGTATTGTCCACAAAAAAAGAGAAGAGTAATCCATCGCTCTGACTTACAGTGGGAGAACACTGCTCTAAACCCAGCTCCGCTGACTGAGGAGTCAGAGACAAACTTGATCCAAAGAATGTGGCCCATTATAGAGGTGTAGTTGGAAGGAAGGGAATCACCACAGAAACGACCAACCAGAGTACCAGTGGAGTGTCCTTCACGAACCTCTAGGTAGTCAGTACTGCAGTCTGAACTTTGTTGCAACTGAAACATTCTGCATCACAAAATGTACAGTATTGTTGGTTTTGATGAATCCATTACATTTGTGAGATTAAAGTAACATCCTGATAGGCTTACATGAAGGACAGTTGTAGACGGTTCCCAGGGGAACTGGTGATGGTCCACACACACTCCACATTAGGTGGGTATACATCAGGATAGTTCGGACTGTTAAAAGCACCTGACTCCATATACAGATGTCCCCCACAGCCTGGAAAAACAGGTAACTAAATGGTGTTATATTGCAACCTAATTTGGGTGGAAAATTCATATGTATTTTGAAATAAACACTAAAATCTAACCTGAGGTTGAGGCCATGTAGGTTGCCCTAAAACCTTTCCTCCCTACTGAAGCATCTGAGATGAAGTTTACCACCAGGGCATTGCTGAATGAAGTGACTGGGTGTGGCAACTCATTCCCACAGTAACGACCTGGAAAAAGGTTACTAGTTATTATTACTAACCATAACTGCATCAGTATTTTCTGAAAAACCAAACAAAATGTGTTAAAGTGCCAAAACCTAGATCTAATTCTGATGTATACACACACATAGGTGATATCCTATTACAACTTTGACAGTTCTTCAAGGAAGAGATTTTATCTTTACCAACAGATGGGGCTTGGTAATTGTCTCCATCCAGGACCTCCACACTATCATGAGAGCAGTTACTATTCACCATCTCAACCTCAAAGTCAGTGAAGGACAAAGTCACATGATTGACTGAAAGAAATATAAGATAATAGAGATCAGAGAATAAGGGAAGTAGTTTGAAGTACAAAAAGCCTTGGTTTTGACTTTGGGATTATGGATGCCAAGTATGACCAGCAGACTTACATGGCTCCTGTGCCTGTATGATCCAGCTACAGTTCTGATTGGGTGGGTAAGAGTATGGATAGCGAGGAGATGCAATCTCCCCACCCACATCATCAGCTGCTATAGTGGATCCACATGCTGGAAATCAATGAGTAATCAATGAGGTTTAACAATGAAACGAACCATGACAAAATCACAAAACAAAGACTGCACTCACCTTCTGAGAAATGGGCACTGAAGCCTTTGCGGTTCTGACTGTGATCTGACCTGAAGCGAACATAGATGACGTTCATTGTGGATGTAATGGGAGAAGGCCTGGAGACTCCACAAAATTTACCCAGGAGTGGAGAAGACTCGTGGTGACCATCATGGATCTAGAGAGTAGAAGTTTGTCCATAAACTGCTTTAAACTGTGATGCATTGGTCTGTTATATCATGAAATCACAAATGTTGCCACCCTGAGCATTAAATTCATCGTGTGCACACAGAAAGGTCAGCTACTCACAGCCACGTAATCAAAACCGCATGAGCTTTGACTTTCGAGATCCAGATCAGTGAAGTTGAAGACGACTCGATGGCCTACATCCACTGTGATGACCCAGGAACAGTCCACATTGTCAGGATAGTTGCTGGGATACTGCGGAGAGTGGATCTCTCCATTGGGGGCTGTGACAATCCCTCCACATCCTGAATTTTCAAAGGGAAGATTTTAAGAAGTTCATTAGCAAAGTCTCCAAAATAATGGCATAATGACGAATTTCCATAATTGACAGTTGACTAACCTCCAGGAACTTCTACCCAGGTTGCATTGAAGCCTCTGCCACTCACGACGGCATCAGATGTGAATCGAACGGTGACAGCGTTACCTGTGCTGGCCACATGCAGAGGGTTATTGGGAGGGCGTGTGGTGCAGAGCTGGGCCAATCGTGGGGAGGAGAGGTCAGGCCCTCCGTACACCTGGATAAAGGTCAAAGGTGAGGCGATACTTACAGACTAGCCTTTCTGAAGACCAGGGTCATTTCAAAACATCTGAAAGTCACTAGTAGGTAAAATATATATATATATATATATCAAACCAAGTGACTACAAAATGATACTATAGCTTTTCTTAGACCTAGCTTGACTATTTGTTGATATCATGACTTTTAACCAACTGGTCCCAAAGATGAATGCAATTCTATTATTAATGGACATTTTCCACCAAGTTTGACTACCAGAAAGTGTAAAAATATCAAATTTGATTGAAATTTTGACCAGTAGAATACATCAAATGTTTTACATTGTGAAATTTTTGCAAAAAAAAGTGTGCTTGTGCTATCTCTCTTTAAGATGAATAACCCTTTCTTTTAATTTGTCTCTTATGTGTCCAAATATTCCAAATTTCATTTAGTCTCTGTTGTCTTATTTACTGTACAGTAAGTGATGAGTAAGCAAGCATGGCATGTAATAAACCATCAGAGCTGGGTAGATTACTTACAAACTGTAGTCCGTTACTGATTCCAAATCACATGACAAAAGTTGTAGTTAGTAACGTAATCCATTACATTACACATTTTAGGTAATATAATCAGACTGCTTTTTGATTACTTTTAGATTACTTTTAACAGAACTTGTTTATTATTTCTACCCGTTTATTAAATATGATAACATTGTACCATACTGTAATCAATAAAATACAAGTAATCAATAAAAAAGTAACTGGAGTCTATTTAAAAGTATTTTAAAATTTAAATTTAATCTAATTACAAGAAGCTATTTAATTTTTGAAATCTAATTACGTAATCCAGATTACATGTAATCAGTTACTACCCAGCTCTGTAAACCATAGGCCACTAAAATGAATGCTATTTTTTAAAAAAATATCTGGCTTTGGTCTGGCATCTGTGTGGCACAGAAAGTGTATGTTTGTGTGCATGTGAGACTGTCTCTAAGCCCTCTCTCTAAGCTCCGATTTCCAGTTCATTTCTGCCCTGTTGGCTCCATTCAGTGCTACAATGGAGGTCAGCATTCCACAGGTCTACGCTACAAAACATACACCCACAGAGCCCAGCAGATGCCAACGGGGCATGAGCAGGCACATACCCATATAAACACACGCTTGAATTTTGATCTCATAATGATGGATGGACAAGTGAGCCATTGTGACTGTAGTGGACAGAATATCACCTAACACTTATTAAAGGTAATAATTAAGAATAGATATCAAGGAATACTTGCACACTTCTAACTGGGCAGTGTGTACTATATACTATTATTTAAAAATAGCATGAAGTATGTAACAATAAGCTCAGTATACAGATTTAGGAAAAACCATGCTTAATATTGTTTCCAGTTCTTTCATCACACTGGTGGTAGTTGAGTGCACTGCATTGTGGGATACATTATGTCATGAAGTAGGTTGCAAATGTAATAGAGTGTATTCAATGCATACATATATTTTGCTTACTGTTTTATTTCTTTATTTTGTCATACCTCCAGCTTGTCATAGTTGCAGTCAGGATGATATTCCACGTCAAACTCAAGGATGGTGATGGAAATGCTACTTCCAGGGCTTGTTTGGATGTGCCAGATGCACTCACGGTTTGCGGGGTATTTGTTTGGATAGCCTGGGCTGGTGAAAGCACCAGTGGGCCCGAGGAGTTCCCCACCACAACCTGCAGGGGGTGACAGTGAGATACTGTGACTTTTTTTTCCACTGTTTTTAATCAGGGATCCACATGAAAGTTCAAAACAGAAATTCTGATTCAAACATAACAATCTTTTGTATAAGTAGAAGGCGACCAAAAAGCACATTTTGGACATGTATCACGGTACTAATCAAAGTACCATGGTATTATCATCTTATATCACTACATTATATTTTGTAAGTGTGGTATTATACTTGTTTAATGTCAGTTCCTGTAAAGTGTAATTCCTGTAATGTGGTCAGGAATGCTGAAGTAGACAGATAGTTGCATTACAGTGTCCAAACAGGAAAAATGTCTCACATCAAGCTTATCAGAGGAAATATGAAGCCATATTGACCCTCACCGCAAGAAAGGCAGTAGCAACAAGACTAAAATGTGGTCAGTGTAATATGATATATCACAAAAGATCGGTCAGAACGGATTCATTCTCTCCACCCCCACAGTCTTAATCAATAACATCAATCTCAACAGCGTCCACAGGTCTGTGAGAGGACAAAGGAAGGGTGGAGCTACTTTTTTAATTATCAAAATGGATCAGCTGCCTTGTGGCCATGAAATACTTTGTTGAATTGAGGCATTTCTACAGGACCTGCATTATTTATCCCACTTTCTCTTATTACAGGGACATTTCTATCTCTTCCATCCCTGTCTTTTCTGACTGTTTTTACTCTTTTTGTCTGTCATTTTTCTCTCCCTCAGCAAGGTTTTTACAGCTGCAAAACAGTGCTGTGCACGTTACATAACAACATTACAGTGTTCATTCTCTACACATTGTGTCCATGGAAACCAAGACCATTTCCTTCCAAAAATGACATCATCACAGACAGAGGTGCATGAATAATTAAAGGTTCAGAGCGTGCAAAAATAACAGTCCACACCCTTCAGCAATGTTACTCGATGTCTCACAAGCACAAGGACTGAGAAACATACACACAAAACATCAGTTAGTGTGGGTTATCACACTAATAGATGGCTCACTATCTGCCACATTTATGTCTAGGTGTTTCTTCTTTTATATACAAGCAGGAGATTGAATTTAAGCTCTGTAATGAAATTAAATGGATTCTCTGTTTTACGGTAAACAATTAATTTATGTTAAGTGTACATAGGAAGAGTTAACCAGGGGCGTCTCCCAAGACAGAGAGCAAGGACAGAGCTTTATTGCTCTGTTCTTTCTAGAGGAGCGTGTAGCCTTGTTTTCCACTGGAACAGATTTTTGCTGGAAATAAGCTACTGCATGTGCAGAAAATCCACTACAAATCCCGAAATTCTACAGCAACAGCAGTTGCTACATTTAATCTTTCCTAGATTCATTCATCATTGATAATCAGCTCTTTCCCTGCTGGCCAATCAAAGTGAAGCTTTCCTAAGTGATGTCACTGCTTTGCCCATTAGGACTGCTTTTATTTGTCTTAGAGATATAGTGACATCATCACTCAAGAGACTACAGGTCACTGACTTCTGGCTGCCCAACAGTGACTCTGTATATGTTATTTCCTTCTGTTCTGAGTAGCTCATCTCTCTTTCCACTGTAATACACATTTTGATGTTTCACACAGTGCTTTGAGGTTGGCATAGGTCCTCAAAAACCTTTCCATGAATACAGACGGGAAAAAAAAAAAAAGTCCCAAGAAGTTTAAGCACTATTTTTTTACTCTGTGTATTGGATCTTACCATTCTGGTACCAGTCCATCTGAAAGCCTCTGTATGAGATGGACATGTCGGAGCGGAACACAATGTGGAGGCTGGTACCAGTGGTGGTGCTGGCTGGAGGAGGCGTGTTCCCACAGAACGTACCAATCAGAGTAGCCTGATCGTTTGGACCATCATACAACTAGACAGGAACAGAAAGTGAGATTATTTATTATACAATACTTTCTGGTCTTTACAGTAAAAGATAGTTCTGTTATGTTATATAATACATACTATAATAGATCTGTCATGACTTTATTTTAGATAATTGCCAAGGGAACATTTTCATTTAGTTTAACATGAACCACTAAATAACTAAAACTGAAATAAAAATCAGTAAACAACTGTCTATGTCTATGTATGGAAGCTCATTTTCACAATGGAATAAATAAAAAAGTTAATTGTGACTTTTTATCTCACAATTGTGACTTTTTCTCGCAATTGCGAGTTAACATAATCCCAATTCTGACTTCATTTCTCAGAACTGCGACTTTATTTCTCAGAATTACGAGTTTAAATCCTGCAAATCTGACTTTTTTTCTCACAATTTTGAGTTTATATCTTCCAATTCTGAAGAAAGAATTCAGAACTGCAAGAAAAAATTTCAGAATTATCTATTTTTTAAGTTCAGTACATATGTAAAAATGTACTGTATAGTATAATAAATAGTATATTAATTAAACGTCAGTTTTCTGTTGTTTTTATGGCTATTTATAGGACCTAGCTTAAATTTGGAAATCAATTATACTTTTTTTCTTACAAAAATGGACAATTACTTAAAATTGTAAAATTAATACATTTTGTTGAGAAAATGTACACAGCTATCAAACCATATCAAAACCATTTACATATTGCTAAGTGCAGTGACTGATTGTGTAATGTCAAAAACTGAAGTGTGCAACATTGTTTCTCCTGCAGTATGTCTCAAGAATCGGTGACCTTTCACAGGAAATACAACCAATGACATCACATCAGTAATTCAGACCATCTGTTCTACTGCCTTGGCAACAAAAGTGTGCTGTAATATTGTTGGCTCGTGCACAAAATCTCACATTCCTTAAGGAAAAAGTCATCAGAGTCCAAAATATCCAACACAACTGTCCATGTATTTACCCAGCTGATGAATGCCTATCTATGGCATGAGGTTTATGAAAACAGAGCGTAGTCTTTCTCAAGACTGCCTGAGGGAAAAGGCAAAAACTCAACATCTCTACAAGAGGCCCCAATGATGTCATCACTGTTTGGATCGCCATGGTGATGAGTGAACAGAGTGGAACTCAAAGTACCCATTGTACATTTTCAAAGACTCTGCCAGTAAATCACTGTAGTGTAACTGAATGACAAACGGTCTAGCACGAATTAGACTACTTGAGCCCTTCATGGAGAATTAAGAAGATAATACACGCTTGAAAAGACATGTAGATGGTCCTCGAGTCAGAAAAACCAACATTCACAACCCATTTCAATTTCTCAACCTGACATATTTCAGAGCAAAACAACATATTCAATGAGAAAATGGGCAGGGCTTGATTCCATCCATCAGGAACTGATTGGATTATGAATAGTGGGCATTCCATATCAGAATAAAGCTGAACTGAAAGCTAAAGGTCAAGTTCACCATCAAGAGCATCTCAATGCACCCTTTTCTTATTCACATCTATTGTTATTTCTCTAACCTTTTCAAGATTCCATGCAGAAAGTAGCCTAAAACGATGCCTAAATGGCTAATTGGCTATTAGTTAACATTAACATCCTGTGTGACCTTTGTGATCTCAACCATTAAAGGAAAGACACTTCAGAGACATGCAAAACATGACCAGAAAGTCTATTAAGGAAGCAGATATGGTCCATTTCAATTTAATGTTGACTTTCAGCAGCAATATTGGGTACATTTTAAGATGAGGCTTGACAAAGCATGTGCTGACCTTCACATAGTCATAGGCACATCCAACATGGTCCTCCACCTCAAAGGTTATAAAAGTGTAGTTGATGGTGTTGCCCATAGAAGCCTGGATGGTCCAGCTGCAGTTGGCACGAGATGGGTAGTCATTGGGGAAGTTCAAGCTCTCAATCTTTCCACGGCTCCGGTTGGCAATCAGCACACCCTGGCAAACTACAGGAGGAAAGCCAGTCTTGATTAACAACATGAGCTGGGAAGAATTATGTCACATCAAGAACTTTGGGGGAATATTTTACACCAGTTTGAAGGCAGGAATACATACAAAAACTGGTGGCATCTTGCCATAATGGCTAAAGCTGGATTTGACCCTGCAGTAAAGTTTAGAGTCTGGGAAACACACTGGCATGTGACCACTGACAGCCAAAGAAAAGGCAAAAGACTGAGAGAATGCACAAAAGAAGATAGATAGTGCTGCACTGAGCTCTAAACTGTGACATTTCACCTCCACAAAAATAATTAAAACAAGACTAAGAAGCAGAAAGCCAAAAAAAGTCAGTGTCCTCTGGGTGAACTCAACTGCCAAATACAAAAGCACACGATTTAAAACTGCAGCATTGCTGTAATGTTTAATTATTCACTTACAAAAAAGTACCATGTTATTCTCATGTTTTTTTAAGTACCATTGAAATATCATGGAATACACTGCAAAAAATGGTTGTCTCACTCAGTATTTTTGTCTTGTTTTTCAGTACAAATTTCTTTCTTGTTACGTTCAAATCTTTCAATTAACTTTCATAAATCAAAATACACAATTACATAAGATCATAAAAGGGATAGTTCACCCAAAAATGAAAATTTTGTTGTAAGTTTCTTTCTTATGTTTCTTATTTATATATACATATTTTAGTGCTTTTGACAGCACTAAATTTATACATCTTTTTCAGGGTTTTCTGGTTTGGTCACTCACTGGTTTGGTAGTTAGCCAGAAATCCGCCTGTGTGGATGATGCTGTCTGTACGTAGCTTCACGTACATGTTCTCTCGGGAGGAGCTGATGGGAGGAGGAATCTGATTTCCACACAGTTTGGCCACCTCAGGAGAACTGGTGCTGCCGCCATCATACACCTGGTAAAACATATACACATCAGGAAAAGATTCCAACTCGATACCTTTCAATAGCGAACTCTACAATTGTGTAGCAAATCGTCTAATTCAACGCTCTCTGACCGCCAAGTAGTCGTAGTTGCAGTTGATGCTGTTCTCCAGGTGAAAGTCTCCAAAGGTGAGCTCGACTGTGCTTCCTGCACTGGTTTTGATGTGCCAGTAGCATTCAGCGTTGGCATGATAGGGCAGGGGGTAGTTGGGAGAGGTGAAACCCCCCACACTTGTTGTCAACGTCCCACCGCAACCTATAACAGAGACACATGGTAAGTCTGAGATGGTGTAATATAGTCCATTGACCTTCTGATACTAAATGGAATGCAAACGGCAATCAAATTCCTGTGAGATTTCGGGGACTCTGGGTTTTAACCGGTCCTCTGGGAAACAATTCTGAGGAATAAATATTTGCTGGTTTGTCCCATTAAATATTGTAGACATTTAGATTTTTGAGGCACTTAATAGCAAATAATCTATAGCAGACTATCAATACCTCTGGAACAGTGTTGTTCCAACATTTTAAACTATTAAAAATTGTTTTCTTTATAAAAATAGAGTTGAAATAAAATATAAATATATTACATAAAAAACAAGAACAAATGAGAAATTTTGCTTTGGCAACTAACTGAAAATAAGTTTAAGCTGAAGCACTAAAATTTCTAAAATAAACTATAAATTAAAATATTATAAATATGATAAAAATTTAAATAAATAAATACATACAAACATGCATAATAAAATAAATAAAGCCAAATAGAACCATTACAAAAAGCATGAAAATGGAAAAAGCACATGGCAAAATTACTAAAACTATTAAAAATCTTTTTCTTTTTTGAAAAAAAGCTGACATAAAATTAAATATAAATATTAGACTAAAAACTTGAACTTAAAAACAAACAAAAATGAGAATGTTGCCATGGCAACTAATGGAAATAAAATAAGCTTAAATTAAAGTACTAAAAACAATAAAACTATAAATCAAATATAATAAATTATATTATAAAGTATTAAACATTATAAGTTACTAAAAATAAAT
The DNA here is from genome assembly GCF_012432095.1 of Onychostoma macrolepis. Lineage (NCBI taxonomy): Eukaryota > Metazoa > Chordata > Actinopteri > Cypriniformes > Cyprinidae > Onychostoma > Onychostoma macrolepis. Next base: position 6,303,806 of record NC_081178.1, on the reverse strand, counting down.
TAAAGCAAATATTTGGAATGAAGTAATAAAAAGTTAAAAGTAAAATAAAAACTGAAAATATAAAAATAAAACCTAATTCTAAATATTAACAAGTACTATAATAGTCTATAAATAATAAAAAATAACTAAAAGATCACTGATTATGATATAGAAATTATGATCACAAAGTCTACAGTCCAAATTACTTATCTGCCCGAAAACAGCAAAAAAAAAAAAAAAATTATATATATATATATATATATATATATATATATATACATATACATACAGTATATTATTATAATAATAATAATAATTATTATTATTATTATTATTATTATTATTATTATTGTTGTTGTTGTTGTTGTTGTTGTTATAATAATAGAAGGCTTTCCTGTAGCTCAAATAGTAGAGCATGGCGCTAGCAATGCCAAGATCATGGGTTTGATTCCCAGGGAAAGCAAGAGCTGATAAAATGTAAAAACTGTAACTTGAATGCAATGTAAGTCGCTTTGGATAAAAGCGTCTGCTAAATGCATAAATGTAAACGTAAATATATATATAAGTTGGTCATTTTAAATGACAGTCAGACATGTGGGCAGTTCTACTCCCTGCTTTATGTCAACAGTCTGGCTGATATTCATCTGACTCAACACACAAGTACACAACAGGAAATGCATACCTGTCTGTGTGCCATCCCAGTGGGCTTTGAATCCCCTGTAGGTGAGTGAGTGGTCAGATCTGAACTTCAGCCACAGTCTGTTGCTATGTGACACTATGATGGGTGGACCATTTGTGCCGCAATATTTACCAATCAAGGGGGATGTTTCATAGCCTCCATCTCTGTAAAAGAAAGGAAAGTGTTCGAAAAACCAAAATGTGACCAAATCAATGACCCAAGATGCTAGAAAAGTTCCTCACCTGATTTCTAAATAGTCAAAACCGCAGGAACTAAACCCCTCCAGCTCAAAATCTGTGACATTCAGCATGATCTGCATGTTGACTTCCACTATGATTTTAAAGACACACTCCCGACTGTTGGGGTAATTGTCTGGGTAGTTGGGTGAGCTGAACTCCCCGGTGGGTGACCTAAACACCTCACTGCAATCTGCATAGACAATACATGAGATATGAGACAACATTTTGTTCCTTTGTATATCTCTACATACAGTGAAATGGCAATAAAGCTCAATTGACTTGACCTGAAAAAAGTCACTCTTTTTAAATCCAAGCTTCACTGTGAGGCCTGTACTTTCATGGATTTTTAAATTGGATTTTCATATCCAATTACCAGGGGCGCCGTAAGGGGGAGGGGGGCAGGTTAGGAAGATTAAGGGGGAAAACGCGATTTCTACCGAGGGGAACACGTTCACGATTTGTACTGAGGGGGGCCCGAGTGGGTATTCTGTCCAGGGGGCAAAGAAAACGTAGCGGCGCCCCTGCCAATTACTGCAATAAAATTATACCTGTGCTCGCATTGATGGAGACATATTCAGCAGAAAAGCCTTCCGCAGACAGACTGGAGTCAGAGACCAGCAGGACGGTCATCAGACTATCAGTGCTGGTTAGAGATGGAGGAACGGAGCGCCCACAGAACCTGAGCACAAAATAACCAACATTTTCCAACATAATCATTTACAAATCTATAATTAAGTGATGATTGTGGCCTAAATGCCAAATGTCTTGGTTTACCTGCCCATAAGAGCGCCAGTCAGCGCTGTGCCATTATCGTAGACATCCACATAATCGTATGCGCAGTTGGTGTGATACTCCAGGTTGAAGGTTGTGAATGACAGACGGATAAGGTTGCCAGGTTCAACGGAGATGTACCAGGTACAATTGGCTCCATGAGGGTAGTCAGTGGGATGTCCTGGGCTGGTGAATGAACCTGTTAGTTCTGTGAGAGTCTCTCCACAACCTGTAAAAATGAACACAAGTGTTGAAATCATTTGAAAATGCTTTAATCAATGGGGAGAGAGTATGTGCTGCATATTGTGGGAATCGAACCATGAACCTAAACAGTTTCCAGGCCAGATCTTTAACCAGTATTTCTCACCATCACTGGTCTACCAATATCGATTCATCAAATATTAGCATAAACACAGAAAGCTCAACTCAGTTGATTCCAATAAAGTTTGACATTAGCATGTTGCTAAGCTAACAACTAAATACTCAAATAAACATCATATTAGTCAACTTTTAAATCAGTTATCATTACTGAATGAAATATATTTATAATACAGTCATCAGCCATCTTGAACTAACTTTTCCACTAATTTATTGCATCTCAAAATAATGGTGGCAAAAATGTTTGTTTTTTACACAAAAACACACAGTATATAAAATACTATAAATACTACAGTTAAAACCTGTTAATTGTAAATTACATTGCCATATACGGTGAAAAACTGTAAAATCGCATTATTTATAATTTTACTGTAAAATACTGTGAAATGTATGGTTTTTGGAGATACCAGCTATGAATTATTAATTATATTTTGTTAATTATTTAAAATTTTGTTACCAGTAATGTACATTTGGGTATTTAGTGTTATTTAGTTAATGTTATAGCATTGTTATTAACTGCAAATTGAACAGAATATTTTTTACAGTGAACATTTTCCATGTTGCGAATGTGCCTGTTTGGTCTTGGTAGGCAGCTCACTACGTAGTATAATATATTTGAACAAGCTACTGTACATTTGAAAACAACAAAACAATAGTTCACCTTGCTCTGCAGATGCAAACTCAGCAGTGAAACCATGGTTGGAGACAGATGAATCGGTTTTGAAGCGGATGAACATGGACTTCTGGGTGGACTCCAGTATGGGAGGCATGTTAATTCCACAGTATCGACCAATCAGAGGGGAGTCTATGCTGGGACCATCTCTCACCTGAGTGAGTAAAGAGTGACGTTTCAGAAGAAATGTAAAGTATAATCTGTATGTTGGCTGAATAGGATTAGCACAATGCTAATGTTGTACCTCAACATAATCGAAGACACATGTGCTGCTTCCCTCAACGTCAAAGGTGAGGAAGTTGAGAGTGACCACATAGCCCTCGGGTTGGTTAATGACCCACTCGCACACTTTGTTGTGGGGATAGGGGTCAGGATGCAGGGGAGTTCGAATCTGACCGGTTCCAGAGAGGGTTCCTCCACAAGCTAGAGAAAACAGTTAAACTCTGAGATCACAAACTTTATATATCATACTAATATTAAATTATGTTCATCAAAGCTAAATTAGCTTTAACATATTTGGTATCCAATATTGTGTTTAATCTTAGAAAGGACACAGGAAACTTGTTAGGGGCTGTTCACACAGAATGTTGTTTTGCATTCCACAGTGCTGCTTTGTCATTGTTTTTCTATATAAACACGCATTAGATGGATGTGATTGAGTGTTGCACTGGAAGCAATGGAAGAAGTGAAATTTGGCATTCAGTTGGCATCATACGCTTTACATAAATAGGATCTTTCAGTATCTCACCAAGTTCATACATGGCCCTGAAGCCAGCACGGGACACAGAGCTGTCAGACTTGAAACGGATCCAGAGTCCATTAGTGATGGACAATATTGGTGCTGGCAGGGTGGTGCCGCAGTACTTCCCAATGAGTGGGTCGGTCTCACCCGTCCCGTCTCGAACCTAAAAGAGATTTGACTTGGTAATGCTACTGAAATGATGATGTTAAAAGATCAAAATGCTATTTACTTCTCCTGTCATCAACATTAATTACACAAATCATACCTCAACAAAATCAAAAACACAGCCACTATGAGTCTCCAGGTCCATGTGGGTGAAGTTAAGTGCCACTTGTTCACTACGTGGCATTCTGATTATATAAATGCACTGCCTATTGTGAGCATAGTTATTAGGCCAGTTAGGAGAGATGATGATGCCTTCTGTGTTTGTAAAGACGCCTCCGCAGCCCGGGTCAGCTGATGGCACAGAGTAAATTGCATTAAACAAGCAATTCATCCCAATATTGCAAGACTACTGGCTTTGCCCATTTGAACCCAGCGTTGATCCAAGCATCATGAGTTTACAACACTTGCAATGTGACTGCTCACTTTTAATGTATATAACTCCAATAAACTGTTTTATGAGCATTTGAAAGGACAGTATTCCACTGATGGATCTGTTAAAATTATCCATAATTTAGTTACTGGAATCACTGCTAATGCATTATGACTGCAAACAAGAAAATAGTGCTGTAACATTCAATTGTGTTCAGGAAACTGTTCACAAATGAGCAAAAGTGACAGTAAAGTATTTACAAAAGATTTCTATTTCAAACAAATGCTGTTCTTTTGAACTTTCTATTCATGAAAGAATCCTAAAAAAAAATGTATTACCGTTTCCACAAAAGTATTAAGCAGCTCAGTTGTTTTCAACATTATTAATAATAATAAGAAATGAGTCTTGAGCAGCAAATCAGCATATTAGAATGATTTCTAAAGGATCACGTGACACTGAAGACTGGCGTAATAATGCTGAAAATTCAACTTCACCACCACAAGAATAAATTATATTTTAAATCATATTAAAATTCATTTTAAAGTGTAATAATATTGCACAATATTACTGTTTTTACTGCATTTTTGATCATATAAATGCAGCGAAAAACATCCTTTCAGAAACATTCATTTGCCCATTAATGTAAAAAAAGAAAATCCAATCCAAACTTTTGAACTGTAGTGTACTGGTCTATTATCCTCCCTAAAATGTCCCATAATCCCTCTCTCTCTGTGTGTTTTGACAGCATGAGCTTTACTTACATGGTGAAGTAGTGTATGTAATGTGAAATCCCCGATCGCTGATGCTAAAATCAGAGTGAAAGTGGATCCAGGCAGATGGTCCTGTCGTCTGTAGAGGTGGTGGTGATGCTGTACTGCAGTATTTTCCCAGAACTGGGTCTTCTGGAAGCAGTCCGTCTCTGAGCTACAAAATAAAGCCGGAAATTAAAGCATTTTAACACATACGCACTGAAAACACTTTTAATGTGGCACCAAGATGCAACAAGCTTTACCTCCAGGTAGTCAAAGTTGCAGTTATCATGGTGCTCCAGACTGAGGGTGCCAAAAGCGAATGTGATGAGCAGACCAGGGTTCACATTGACCGTCCAGTAGCAGTCCCGGCTGGGTGGATAGTTACCTGGGTAACCAGGTGACTTGATGTCACCATATGTGTTGGTCAACTCCCCACCACACACTGGAAAAGAAATAAGTATTAAAATAAGATATAATTTATGCAAATTTAAATTTAAATAGTTGCTAATATCACAAGGGAAGCAATCCTTTGGACCAGTTTGGTGAATTTTCACAAGCAATCCACTAATTTCAATAGGAATTGAGAATTTTCACGTGAAAGCGATGACGTCAGGTAACGTTAGTGGGGTTTATTTTCTGCGTTCTATTCCAAACAAAATCGCTTTCGCAATGGGTTCAAGCTGTTCATGCGGATTCACCACATTCACCAAGAGATAGCTGCTTGGTAACTTCTGTGTGAGGTCATACATCGCTACACTATTGACAACAGACAATTTATGTTTTTTGCCTGAGAAATTTTGCTAATGTGGCTGCAAATTAAGGGCATTCTTGGTTTACCTGGTGCCTGCGATTGCCAGGCTACGGTGAAGCCGCGACCACTGACTGAATGGTCAGAGCGGAACCAGAAGTACAGAGAATTGTGGGAGCTGAAGAGTTCGGCTGGGGCGGCAGTGCCACAGTATTTCCCGATCATGAAAGCTGAGGCGCTCTCGCCATCATGGACCTGCAGGAAATCGAAGTTGCAGGAGGCGCTGTTCTCGATGTCAAAGAAAGGGAAGGTAATCCGCAGAATCTGAGAAGAACCACAAAACAGCATAAAACACAATGTTTACTTCCACAGATAACGCCATCCCATGCATTTAAAAATTGCAAAAAAAGGCCTTATAATACTGATGATATCTGATTATGCTGAGTTTAAAAAAATCAATAACTTTCCATCACTTACAGTTTTTCACAAAATTAAAATGAGTATTTTTCAAATTATAAATGTATCAGTCAAATGTAAAAAAAAAAAAAAAAAAAATTAAGAAATGTATCATTTAAAATCTTGAAAGAGTATGCTTATTTAAAATAATATAATCAAAGATAATAAATGTAATATTACACATATGAAAAATCACAGCGTTCTATTAAAAAAAATACACACACACACACACACATATACATATATATATATATATATATACACACACACACACTTTTTAGTTTTGTATTATTGTTGTGAAAAAGTTAAATGCAAAAAAAGAATATTTAAGAATAATTAGGCACTTTTTCCATCATCAGAAAAGGCCTAATATAATCTAATCTGACAAGCTCAAGATATCAATAAAAACTTGCCATTACATACATTGTTTTCACAAAATAAGTATTTTTCAAATTATGTTTATCTAAAAAGTATTCAAAATGTATAATTTAACTTACAATCTGCAAAGGAGTGGAAAAACGTGTTCAAATACTCCATTTAATGCCAAAGAACATTACATAAACACGAGTTTATGAACAAATGAGCTTTTTTCACTAAATCTGTAATTTTCTGTCACTGTTTGTTTGTTTGTAGTAAAACACCCACAGATGTAGCAGAAAACATCTGGGTCATATATGCATTTTCTTCCGTCACTGGTCATAAAATAATATCTTCAAAATCATTCATACATGTGAAAATCAGCTGAGAACCGAACAAATAGTAGTAAGCTGTTTGTCGGAGCAAGATATAATCATGTTTTTGTGTTAGTTTTTCTGATGATTAAGGGATAATACAAGACTTCTTTACCTTACAAATGGTTTGTTGAAAGCAAAAATTATATGAAATGCACATCAATTTTTTTGAAGCAGCACCCCAAAATTAGTTTGAAACCATTTTGGATTTCATTCCGCATATATGATGCAGGACTTGATTTTTAAAAAGGTCACTGATGTATCTTTACTAACCTTGCTGGGGTCGGTTCTGATGACCCACGCACAGCTGACCTGGTGATCATAATCGCCCGTTCCAGGATTCGTAGGGTAGCTGAATGTGCCAGCTGGACTTTCCAAAACTCCTCCACACTCTGACGCACATAAAAGTTCATGATGTTACTGTATAGATAAACACACACCATCACATTCATCACTTCTCCAATAACACACACCTTGCTGTGGAGTTTGACACTGCGGGCCCGTCCACTGGGAGGTGCAGGTACAGGTGTAGCCATTGATGCCGTCGGTGCACGTGCCTCCGTTCTGGCAGGGATTGCTAGAGCACTCGTTCACGTTCTGATCGCAATTCTGCCCTGCCCAGCCCGGGTCACAGCGACAGATGTAGCCAGTTGCTGTATTCTATGAAAAAAACATGCTGACTGCTGTAGTTTGATGGAAACAGAACAGAGAGGGGAAACTTCCTTATAAGAGATAAACACTTACCTCACACTGACCATTTACACAAGGATTACTAGTTCCACAGATGTCACTGATCTGAGTACAGCCCGTAGGTCCATAGCCATTACCCACATAACCAGGAGGACAGGTGCATGATGGGATAATACTTCCTGGAAGGAGAACAATTCATAATGAAATTCAGAGATCATTCTTCTACTCAGTTTTATTTTCCATCAATATGCAGATTTGCCAATGATAGCAAAGATGAGACAGTGCACATTAATGACAATAATTTAATGATTTTAAAATCAAACATACTGCCGAGGGAAATATGAAGAGAATAAAACAGTATATTAGACACATATTAACAACACGGTAATGTTTTTGAAGAAAAATCTAGAAAGAATATGATTTTTAAAATTATAGTCAAAGATACACAACATAATATTACAGATATGAACAACTACTAAAAATCACAGCATTTCATTAAAATATTGTTCAGGAAAAAATATTGCTTTTGCTATTTATATATATTATTTATTTTATTATTATTTTATTTTATTTTATTTTATTAAAACAAAGATAAATGAAAAAAATGGTTTATTGTTCACCATCCAAATTTTATTTATTAAACAAGCAAATTTAATAAGCATTTTAGTCTGAGTAAAACTGACTGGAATTAATGAATATGACAAAATATTGACAAAAATATAAACAGTATATAATGCACATTAGCAACACACTCATGTTTAAAAAAAAAACTAGAAAGAATATGATTATGAAGAATAAAATCAAAGATACACAACATAAACGTAATGTTACATATGAATAATTATTAAAATCCACAGCATTTTTGTTTTTTTAAAAGTGTACTTTTTCAGGAAAAAAATTGTTTGGTTTTATTTTCATGTGCTGGTTTTGTATTTTATGTTTTGAGTCTATACTTGTTCAAAATGTAAAATTATAAAGTTCATTTAAAAAAATAATAATAATAATTGGTTTGATTTTGCCATTTTTGGTTAACAAAGATGTTATTATCTAGAATTAGATGCTTTTAGTCACAGTAAAATTGACTGAAATGAATGAATATCACCAAATATTGATAAAATTAAAAGAATATTTCCATCAAAAGACAAACACTATGACTAAAACAAACAAACCTGTAAAAATGGACACATATAGCAACAATATCTTTTATATCAGGAGGTTACATCAAAACAATTAAAGTTTAACACCCTTTTTATTGATCCAGTTATAACATAAATGCTACTAGTCATGCGCTGCTGTAAAGAGTAACTACAGTAAAAGTGTGCAGTGATTGTGTGTGTGTGTGTGTGTGTGTGTGTACCTGGAGTAGAAGTACAGGTAGCCAGTGGATAACATCCTCCATTGTTGGTGGAGCAGATGTCAGCTTGAGTGCAAGTCTTCCCGTCTCCCTCATAGCCTAAGGACACACACATGGGGTCAGCAGTCTCATCTTACATTTAATGGCTATTTTAGCCTGATCATTTTAGTGCGTCTGGTCTTTCTCTGCAATCTAACAGACAATTGAGACTTGTAAAGCTGAATATATTAGCAGGACTCGCAGACAGAACTGTCCTCAGTGAACCCAGCTAATGGATCTCTTCACCTCTCTGAGCTTTCTATCTCCATCTCTCCCAGAGGGAATATAATGAAATTCAGATCACACAAGCATCTGTCTCTCCTTTGAAACATATTACAGTGAGCAAAAACCATGATTCAGCAGGATTTTATAGGCCAGCCTGTGCTGAAAACAGGACAGAGGACCAGCAAACATGTGAGATGTACTAAAAATATGCATTTTTCAATTTCCCAGCAATCTCCAGAGGGAAATTATGAACTAGAAATGATTCTGATTAAGATATTAAATGCATAGTTCACCCAAAACAAGTGAAATTTCAGAATGTTTCTCAAACAAAGCTATTGTACGGCTTGCCTTGGAATATAGCGAACAAGTCAATTGGACTAATTTTATGGTGGTTTTTGGAGATTGACAGGCCCAGTGCTCATTCATGGAAAAGGACAGACAAAATACTTGTCAAAAAAATACAAATTAAATACAAATTAAAAAAGTAATAAGGGTTTCAAAACAACATACTACCATTTAAAAATTTGGGGGCAGCAAGATTTAGTTTTTTTTTTTACAAGGATGCATTAAATTGATCAAAAGCGATAGTTACATTTATATTGTTTATATTGTTCAAACAAATGCAGTTTATATTTTTTTTTTATTTTACATTCTATTAATTAAAGTAAAAATATTTTACGTTTCCACAAAAATATGAAACAGCAAAACTATTTTCAGCAGTGATAATAATAAATATTTCTTGATCAGCAAATCAAAATATTAGAATGATTTCTGAAGGATCATGTGACAAATTCCTTTGCATCACAGCAATAAATTACATTTTAAAATATATTACATTACAATATAAAACAGTTCTAAATTATTATAATAATATTTCATAATATTACCGTTTTTGTTTTTTTGTTTTTGGCAGCCTTGGTGAATTTAAGAGACTTTAAAAACATTTAAAAATTTTACCAACCCCAAAATTTTGTACAGCACTGCACAAATTCTCATTTTTGGGTGAACTATTCTTGTTAAGACAACAGATCTTATTTTAAAGTGCATGAGAATCAGGATGTGAGCTAAACCTGGAGGACACTGGCCGCAGTGGAAGGAGCCCATGGTGTTGAGACAAGGTACCATGGGGGAAGTAGAACAGCCTCCATTGTTTGTGGCACATTCATTGACATCCTGGCAGCTGTAACCGTTACCCTGCCATCCTAGAGGAACCAAAACAATGAACTTCATGAAATAATGTTCTTATTAAGAAACTGTTAGGCTATTAAATGCCTTTAATGTAAATGCACCCAATAATCTTTTACATAAACTCTCTAAAAAAAGATAAATGATTGACATTATGGATATTGTGGCAATAATCATATGTGACGTGGCTCAGCTGGGCTGAGTGGTCTGACCTGCAGGACAGGCGCCGCAGTAGAAGGAGCCCAGAGTGTTGAAGCACTGCACAGGAGGGTTTGTGGAGCAGGGTTTGTTTGGGAGGCTGCACTCATCAATATCAGCTGTGCACGCTGATTCTCCGGGTGGAGACATCCAGCCAGCATCACATATACACTTATATTTGGGCTGAAAAGAGACATTAAAAAAGATGCATGTTGTTCCAAAGCTGTATGACTTTATTTGTTGTGAAGAACACAAAAGGAGACGTTAAGCAGAATGTTCACGCTGCTCTTTCCACAACAATATTAAGCAGCACAACTGTTTTAAACATTGATAATAAGAAATGTTTCCTGATCAGAAAATCAGCTGATTTCTGAAGGATCATGTGGCACTGAAGACTGGAGTAATGATGATGAAAATTCAGCAATGTATCATACGAATAAATTACATTTTAGAATACATTAAAATTGAAAACAGTTATTGCTTTTCATCTGCTTTTATCTTTAATGGATCATGATAAAATCACATGGAATGATAAGGGGTCAATGCCTTAAATTTTGGCATATTTACCACACAAAGCTATTTTATGACTCTAGAAGAGTTGGAATATAGTTGTATCTACCACTTTAAATGATACTTTTATGACACTATCGCATTTATTTTGAAGCTTAAAGGACCTCGTTAGGATGAGTAAAATATTCTAAAATTTCTTGTTTTTTGTTCTATGGAAAAAAAAGTGTTAACAGGTATGACATGAGGGTACAGTACATTCAGAATATTCGTTTTGGGGTGAACTACAGTTTTTCACTGTCCAAAAATTGACCAATAAGTAGTTACATCCAAATGCATGTGGAAAACTGAGAATAAATAAAAATACACATAATTTTCAATCACCTCATTGGGATTGACTCTGTCTGAATCGATGCACAAGCCGTGAACACACAGATCCTGACTTCCGCCTGCACAGTCATCATAGCGAGATGTACAGTGTGGACCGTACCATTCTGGAGTGCAGGTACAACTGATAAACAAAAGAAAAATATGAACATAAAAATATGTTAAAATATGTCACATAAACACTAAAAACCCCACACAAGAGAAATAATGGAGGATTACGTGTAAGATCCGGGTGTGTTCACACATGTGGCCCCATTCTGACAGCCCAGCGGAGTTCCAGCTAACACCTGACACTCATTCACATCCACTGCACATGTGGGACCCTGTAGAGAGATTGAACCAAGTGGCAATCAGAATGACATATGAACAGGACAGAAGGACAGATGGATGTCTGAGTGACTGACCTGCCATTTGTCAGGACAAAGGCAATGAAATGCGTCTAACAAGTTCAAGCAGGTTCCTGCGTTCTGACATGGATTGCTGCTGCATGTCTTCCGCTGTACTGTCTATGAAATACAGAATGTCATTAAAGATTAAATCATAATGGCTGAAATGGAAGGCCTTTAATCATATGAGCAATAAGCCTCGAGTGAAATCTATGATTACAGTGATACCTGTTCTATTGTCTGAACTTTTGTCTCAAGTGTTGTCACTCTGGTGTTGAGCTGATTGAGCTGGTTCGTAATATCCGGAGAAGGGCCACTGTTCTTTATAGTATCGATGTCATCTTTGTTAATTTTGATCTGGAACAGAATTGATTAAAAGTTTATTAAAACTTTACTCAGTTTCAAAGTGCTTCAATAACACAGACAAAATGCTTTATCTGTGCTTACTAGAATAAAGAACATTTTATGTAAATAGATTAAAACTAAATTAAACGCAATTATAGAATGAAATTAAATTAAACAAAATGCACACAAAAAGAAACAAAACAAAAAATAATACAAGTCAAAATAAAACAACAAAACAAAAACAATTAAATCAAACCTAAATAAAATGCACACAAAAAGACAAGTAAAAATAAACAAAAAAACAAAATGAAATAAAATGCAACACAACCAAAGAACACAATTTAGTTAGCAAAATGCTAAATTAGACAAAATTCTTGCTCTGAGCTGATTAGAATAAAGAAAATGTAATGCAAATTAAATAAATCAAAATTAAACACAATCATGGAATGATATGAAACTAAACAAAATGCACACAAAAAGAAACAAAACAAAAGTCAAAATAAAACAACACATCAAACCTAAACAAAATTCACACAAATAAGACAATGAAACAAACCAAGTAAAAATAAACAAAAAACAATAAAACAAAACAGAATAAAGAGAGACAGCCAAAGTAAAAATGAAATCAACAAAACAAAATAATAAACCCTACAGATATTCTGGATTTTTTTTTTTTTTTTAATCAAATCCTCATCTCACCTCATCAAATTCTCATTTCCTGACATCACAATATAAGCCTTGCAATTATTAGCTCTAATATGAGCCATATTTTACTCAGAAAAAAGATGTTTCAGTCAAACTCATCATGAACTCACCTGATTCATCTGCTGGATGAGGTCCTCGGCCCCCAACTTCACACTTCCCGACCCTGAGGTTGTGAAGCGAATGTCTTTGTTGTAGCCAGCAGAGAATGTGAGGTGACCATTTTCTGAGATCATACGAGGCCTGCAAATCAATCACCAGGTAACTTTGTAGGACATGTTTAATTTCTAACTTGCAGTACAATTAATAACCTTTGTTTAAAAGCAATCTATATGGTTCAATAATATCATCCGTTTCATGTTAAAATCTTCACAAAATTATAGTGGCAGCAGGGAAAACTCAAACAAACCCCATCCAAGCATTTGAAACTATGAGAACTGATCTATTCAAATTTCAAGTGGTTTCAAACATGGCAATGTATCAATCTTTCAAGCAAACATAAAATAACTCATTTAAAATACATACTGGTCAGTGCTGATGTCCCTTTTTTGCCTGTTGTTAGATTTACCACCATGGTCACACTGCAGTCCAGAGAGGAAGAGTAGAAAGACTAAGCTCAGTGTCCGAGCCATGCTGAGAGAACTCGTCCCAGGACACTCATCAGACACTGTACTGTACCTTCACACCTAAACCTGCCTAAAACACAAGCAGCCGGAGATGCACTTTGGACCAAAGGAGTCTTAACACCACTGCATTTCCTAAAATCACTCATAAAGAACATGTAACTGTCTTGAGGGCATTTAACTCAGCTGCATGCAAGTGATTTGACTTTATTGGGCAAGTGTCAGTGGCTGTCACATGTTTTTTGGAGATCAGTAACCAAAGTTAAGACTGAAACTGCTGCTTAGGGCTCATTCTCTGAATATGAACAGCTTCACAGTAAATTATCCAGAAAGCAGATATAATGCTATTTAAAACACATTTTAATCTATACTTCCACTGATCTGTTGTCTTTGTGTAATCAAATGAAGGAAAATATGTAATTTCACACACTTCGTGACAATAATAAAAAAACAAATGTTCAGTAAAAATAACATTTTATTTATTAATAAAGAAATTCATAGAAAAAAAACACACACATTAAAAAAGATATTATATATACACTATGCATAAATTTTCCCTGTACACGGTTGTTTTCTTTCAGTCCATGTAATATCTATTTTGAGATCATGAGACGTATAAGATGTGAAACCACAAGGACGTTCAGGCTGTTTCCCAGCACACGGTACTGCTGCTTAACGGAAATGTGCTTTGGAAATGCTGAAACACACAAAATATTAAAAAAAACACAGATTTAAACACAAAATATAAAAAAATGGGTTATGCACAAACAACATGAGGGCCAGTGAAAGACATTTCATAGACAACTACAATAATATAATATTTAAATTTAAATTTAGTCAATTTAGCATACGCGTTTATCCAAAGCTTCCAAACGAGGACAATGGAAGTAATCAAAATCAACAAAAGAGCAATGATATACAAGTGCTACAGTAGCAGTACACGTAGCAATATAATTTTTTTTAATTATATAATAAATAAAAAGAAAACAGATAGAATAGAAAAAGAATAGAGCAAGCTAGTGTTGTTTTCTTTTAAAAACAACAACAAAAACTAAGCAGTTAGTAAATGAATAGAGTGCAAGTCTTTTTTTTTTTTAGAATAGAGAGTGCTAGAGTTAGAGGGTCAAATAAAGATGGAAGAGATGTGTTTTTAGCCGATCATTTATTTCACTAAATGCTCAGTACTCCCTTAAAACGCCCCATGCCAAAAAAACTGACTGAATTCTTGACTATTGTATGGTAAAATGCTTTTTGCAGCTGTTTTTAAGTTGAATCGAAACCTGTAACAGCTTATTATCTGCACAGAAGCCAAGAGTGAATAATGGGAAGTTATTTATTAACCTTTTCACAGTCCAGTGGAATGACAAAGTGGACTTTAAAGCTAATGTTGCTGAAATATTACATCATAAAAGGACATCTATGCATATCTGTTTATATTAATGTTAAGTCTGAGAAGATTTCTGTTAATTCATGTGATTTTATTGTGTGCTGTGAGGGGTGAATGGGGTCAAAGTCTTACTGAAATCTGCAGGAAAGCCCATGAGGTTGGCAATCTCTCTGGGTGTGAAGTATCTCAGCTTTAACTGAAGAAGCTGCTTTAGTTTATCTTCTTCAGAAAGCAGCTCCAGGTTCTTAAACACACTCTCAAGCTCCACATCCACACAGGACTGCAGGACAGAGCCCGTGCCCTCCACATAGTGACCATAACTACACAGAAACAATCAACGGTTAGCTGGGGAATCATTTTAAATATTGTAAAACATGTTAAATAGTACACTCCTATTGGTGGAATTTAGTAAATTTAGTATATATTAAATAAATTTAACATTTTTCCTCATTATATCTGCATTTACATTTATATAAAAATATTTTAATGAAGATAAACTTCAAACTTAAAATATAATTTTTATATGTATTTAATTGCTATATAATAATTATGATGTAAAAAATATATATATATATATAATTTATATATACATATCCTTTTTATAAAATACAGTTAATTTATGAATAAAATAAATTAAGTATATATCATAATATATACAGTATAATATGGTAAGGCACACACCCTATGTTAAAAAAAACAAAACAAATAATAATAAAATTAAACATTAAGTTAAATATAAAAATATAAATTTATATATTTTTCTTTTCTTATAGAATATATAAATAAATGTATAAATAAAATAAATTAAGTATTCATCATAATACAAACTAATATGGTAAGGGACACACCCTTTAGTGAAGCAGACTGATCTCCTGCTGCTGGGCTGCACTACATCCATCAGTATAGCGTATCTGAGCAGGGTTTTGGAGGACAGCAGGTATTGATCCATGTCGTCTTCATCCTCCTGCAGGAAGTCCTGCAGCCTCCGAACTGTTTCCTGACTGTCCTGGATCCTCTTCCTTTCCAACTCTTGTTCTGTCTCCAGCTTAAAAACGATCGTCCCGTTCTTTTCTCTCTCACACTCAGATGTTGTAGGATGATTGTGTGGAACAGTGAAACTGTCTGGTGATTCAGACATGGGGATGCCCTCCACAATCTGCCAATGGAAGAAATGTTTTGGCATTCAATAGCAACTGCATTAGTTAGAACAGATCTAAACAGAAAAGTACCTCTGCTGAAGTCGAGAATGAGAAGGATCCCGGTGGTCTCTTTGCAATGAGGAAGTATCTGAGCCTAGAGTTTGGTATCCCAAGCTGTGGCAATAAAAACCATCACGAAAACAAGACTGGGATACAGTTTCTGAGATTTTTAAGAGATGAAGAGACATGCTTACAGATGATGGTGAGATCAGAAACTCCTGAAAGCTGTAGTCACACTCTCTCAATGTCTTAAGCAGAGCATCCCTGTAAATTAAAAGACCAAAACAGCTCAGTTATGCTTTTTGATACGAACTAAAAATTGGCTCTGATGGTTCCATAAAGAACCTATAACATCCATGGAAACTTTAAAGGGATAGTTCACCCAAGAAACGAAAATTCTGTCATCAAATACCACTTGTTCCAAACCTGTATGAGTTTCATTCTTCTGAAAAACACAAAAGAAGATATTTTGAAGAATGTTCATAACCAAACAGCTGACAGTAGCCATTGACTTCCACAGTATTTTATTACATACTATGAAAGTCAATGGCTACCGTCAACTGTTTGGTTACCAACATTTCTCAAAATACCTTCTTTGTGTTCAACAGCTGAAAGAAATTCATACAAGTTTGGAACAATTTGAGGGGGAGTAAATGATAGAATTTTCATATCCCTGTAAGGTTCTTTGTCGTGGAAAAAAATGTTCTTTGGTTCATTAATCTGTTCTAAAATTATTATTTTAAGAACTCTTCACTGAAAGGTTCTCAGAAATAGTTCTTCTATGGCATCATTGCAAAAACCCACTTTTGGAACCTTTATTTTTAAGAGTGTAAGACCAATTTTAAGGTAAAGTTTTACTTCTTTCATTGTTTAAAAACTTTGATCCATCTCAGTTCAATGTGCAGAGACAGCTATAAGACTCTTTTTAGCACAAACAATGGTGACAGAAACACAGAGGGAAAACCAATGACCCCATTGGCTCATAGCCATGTAACTATGGTGATTTCAAGGCTCCTGTGCCGCGCTGGTTACCTTGCAGCAGAGGTCTCAAAGCCCTTCACATTCTCCAGCAGAATGAAGCGTGGCCGCTTGCTGAGCCTGCAGGGATGAAGAGAGGTACATTCTTTCACAATCACGAGAAGGGCAAATGGAGAGGGAGAGAGAGGAAGCTTCTTTGTCCTTTCATCAGACATGAATTAATAATGTCAGAGGTGCAAAAATACTGTAAAATGTACACTGCCAGGAAATTTGGCTTGTTCATAGGAAGTAATATTAAGAAAGAGAGCAAACTCAAATTTGGAAATCAACATCGTAGAAATAATGTTTAAGTGACTTAAAAAGAGCACAGATTGATCAGTTGGACCTTGGCAGAAGCTCCAGGATATAGAGGAAGCTCTTTGTTCTGGGGTCAGCAACATCTCCCTGTAAACCAATCCTGTTGAGAAACACACATTAGCTTTAGTCAACCAATTTAGCAGCCTTTTCCATGTTACAAACGTCTGGGGTTGGTAGGATTTTTAAATGTTTAAAAGTCTATTATGCATTTATTTGGTCAAAAATATAGTTAAACCTGTAATATATGTGAAAGAGTGCGTAAAAAGATTGTGGAATACTTTAAAAACAACATTCCTCAATGTCAAACTGCAAAGGCTTTGCTAATCTCATCATCTACAGTGCATAATATCATCAAAAGATTCAGAGAAACTGGAGAAATCTCTGTGCATAAGGGACAAGCCCGAAGACCTTTGTTGGATGCCCGTAGTCTTCGGGCCCTCAGACGACACTGCATCACTCACGGCATGATTCTGTCATTGACATTACTAAATGGGCCCAGGAATACTTCCAGAAACCACTGTCGGTAAACACAATCCGCCGTACCATCTGCAGATGCCAACTAAAGCTCTATCATGCAAAAAGGAAGCCATATGTGAACATGGGCCAGAAGCTCTGTCATGTCCTGTGGGCCAAGGCTCATTTAAAATGGACTGTTTCCAAGTGGAAAAGTGTTCTATGGTCAGACGAGTCCAAATTTGACATTCTTGTTGGAAATCACGGACACCGTGTCCTCCGGGCTAAAGAGGAAGGAGACCTTCCAACTTGTTATCAGCGTTCAGTTCAAAAGCCAGCATCTCTGATGGTATGGGGGTGCATAAGTGCATACGGTATGGGCAGCTTGCATGTTTTAGAAGGCACTATGAATGCTGAAAGGTATATAAAGGTTTTAGAGCAACATATGCTCCCCTCCAGATGACGCCTATTTCAGGGAAGGCTTTGTGTATTTCAGCAGGACAATGCAAAACCACATACTGCAGCTATTACAACAGCATGGCTTCGTAGTAGAAGTGTCCGGGTGCTGAATTGGCCGGGTGCAGATCTTTCACCTATAGAGAACATTTGGCGCATCATTAAATGAAAAATACGTCAAAGACGACCACGAACTCTTCAGCAGCTGGAAACCTATATCAGGCAAGAATGGGACCAAATTCCAACACCAAAACTCCAGAAACTCATAACCTTGATGCCCAGACATCTTCAAACTGTTTTAAAAAGAAGAGGAAATGCTACACCATGGTAAACATGCCCCCGTCCCAACTATTTTGAGACCTGTAGCAGGCATCAAATTTGAAATGATGTGCATAAAATTGTAAAATTTCTCAGTTTAAACATTTGTTGTTATCTATATTCTATTGTGAATAAAATACTGGCTCATGTGATTTGAAATTCTTTTAGTTTTCACTTCATTCCAATTTAAAAAACATCCCATTTCCGGAGTTCGGGTTGTAATATGCTGACTTGCTACTCAAGTAACATTTGTTATTATCATCAATGTTCAATGTTGTGCTGCTTAATATTTTTGTGGAAACTGTCATTTTCAGGTGTTCAAGATTTATTTGAAATATAATGCTTTCATAACATTATAAATGTCTATATTGTTACTTTTGATCAATATCACTGCTAAATAAAAGTATAAATTCCTTTCTTTCAAAAATAATAAAAAAAAAAAAAGTCATACAATTTGAAACATGCAGGCAAAAAAAAAAAATATTGTTTAGTGTGAACTACTTCTTTAATTCACAAGAAAAACATGCTGATCACCTGGTGAACGGCTGACATGGTGGGCTCATCAAAATCACGTCAAAGTTCAGTTTGTCAAAATCCTGTAACGTCATTCCCTGGCACACAAAACCAAAAGAACTACTATTAAACAACTATACTTAAAAAATAAAGAAATAACGGTAACACTTTACAATAAGGTGTCATTTGTCAATATTAGTTAATGTATTAACTAACATGAACAAACATTCAACAATGCATTTATTACACTATTCATTATTCTTTGTTAATGTTAGTTAATGAAAATATAGTTGTTCATTGTTTATTCATGTTAGTTCACAGTGCATTAACTAATGTTAACAAACACAACTTGTGATTTTAATTATGCATTAGTAAATGCTGAAATTAATATTAACTAAGATTAATAAATGCTGTAGAAGTATTGTTCATTCTTAGTTCATGTTTACTAATGTTGTTAACTAATGTTAACTAATGAACCTTATTGTAAAGTGTTACCGAAATAACTAATTCAATAAATGACTGCTCTCCAAAACAAAGCAAAAAAACATAACCTACTATTAAAAATCACACTTAGAACAATTTACATATCGAAATACACAACGTTATAAAGCTAAAATATTAAGTTATTTAAGACTTGATCTGAAAACATTCTTATACATTAAAAATATATATTTATATTTACAAAGACAAATTACTCAACAATAATGCCATTTAAATATCGAATCCATCTTTATTATCACTCTTTAAACCTCCATCCATTGTTGCAAGCATTGTTTTATATTCTCACGAATTGAGGCCAGTGGCAGGTACATCATTACCATGCTGACGAAGCACAGAACCTTTAACCACCACAAAAACCACTCAGTTACACTTTTACCTCCTATTGCTTTTAAAAACGCAGTCATGAGACTATGTGCTGGTAGAATTAACCAAGAAACATAATTTTAAGGATGTTACAAAAGAGACATGTTGTTATGAATGCAATAAATCAGTTAAATAAGACATAATATTGCTTACACAATCTGCTTGAGTTGCAGAAAGGTCAATAATCTGATATAACTCCAAGCAAAAATGCAAAAGAAGCCAGTCATAATTATCTTACTTTTTAGATTATGTATATTGTCGTCTGTATACATTTGCAAAATGGGAGCCGCTTAGTGTATTGTGAATGCGTTCAAACTAAATGTGTCTAATCGTTTACATAACTAATTAAGATTCATGAGGACAAGCACTGACCTCGATAGTTTTTGGCAGGAGTGGGGTATTGGGGAAGTTGTGTTTGTAGATTTCATTAGCTGTTGTGTTGACATCCACAGCAGCAACAACTTCAGCAGGAACTGAGCTCTCTGAAAGAAACGCACACATTTCAACTAATTCAACTATTGAGAAATTAGCTAGTCTTCACAACACAACAAATTTACTTTTTCTCAGTCTGTGAATGTCATATTTTGTTTATGAAGAAAACGCATTGCAAATGTACAGTAAGGGAACAGTGACACCTGTGGGGATCATACAACAACAGAAAGTCAAACACCACCAGCATGTCAATCATTTTCTAGACACCTAGAGCCTCTGCAACTGATCCTGTGTCAGTCATGTTATCAATAATCGCTACAAATTTAGACCAAATGACGTACCCTTTAAAGCATAATGCATCCCTCCTATTCCGCTGTATAACTCCAGAACACGGAGTGGCTCCATCTTTTACTGCTGATTAATGTTTATGATATTTTGACAGCGTCTCAAGCATGCCACATGTGTGCGCTCCCGAACATGACCCTCTAGAAACAAGTGCATTGACGAAGCGTTCCGCTTTACTTTTCTTTCTCTTATTTTATTCTTATTGTTCCTAAAATTAAATTAAATAATAATTATTATTATTTGCTTTTAAAATAGTAACAGTAGATGACATTACCTTCAAAAAAAATATGTTTGTTTGCATGTTATCTTGTCAGTAGATTTTACTTAACTAAAAATA
Source organism: Onychostoma macrolepis (assembly GCF_012432095.1). Taxonomy (NCBI): domain Eukaryota; kingdom Metazoa; phylum Chordata; class Actinopteri; order Cypriniformes; family Cyprinidae; genus Onychostoma; species Onychostoma macrolepis. Next base: position 6,282,843 of record NC_081178.1, on the reverse strand, counting down.
TACAAATATTGTATAAATTGTATATTATTTTGTAAAATATAACACACACACACACACACACACACACACACATACTTCTGGTTTGCTATCCTTGTGGGGACTCTCCATAGGCGTAATGCTTTTTCTACTGTACAGACCGTATATTCTATTGCCCTTCACCAACCCTACACCTAAACCTACCCCTTACAGGAAATTTTCTGCATTTTTAGATTTTCAAAAAAACTTCATTTTGTATGATTTATTAGCTTGTTTACCCGTGGGGACCTCAATTTAGGTCCCCACCGTGACACGAGTCAACATGAGTCTGTGTGTATTCAGGTTTAAGTCCCCACCTGAATAGAAAAAAAAGGTACACATATATATTATATATATTATACATATGTGTATGTGTGTGTGTGTGTGTGTGTGTGTGTGTGTGTGTGTGTGTGTATTAAATTATTTGTTAACTTAAAGAGCTATTTCTACCTGATCTAACCCCAACATTTTTTGTTGCTAAAAATTAATGCAATTAATTACGTTATTAATTAATGTAATTAGAACTGGTTCCCATATGTACACCAAGCAGAGTTGATTTAACACAATTTACTGTATATATATATATATATATATATATATATATATATATATATATTCTAAAATATGATATAAATATTTTAATATCTTATATGTTATGTGTGTGTTTGTGTTTGTGTCATTTCAGTGTAGCTAATATTTTTTTGTATTTAACGGTAAACGAATGAAGAGATAGGCCTACATAATAAACACACTGAATATTTATCGTTTATTATGTATATTATAAAATTAAAACACAATGCAAATATAGCTAATATTAAAACAACATTATGCGAAAATGCATTTATTAATGGATACAAAAGTAAATATACTCTCTCGCTGTTGCCAGAGTCAAACTCTTTCACTGATAGTTATGGAGCTGCACATCCTGCCCCTCCGCCCCGACTGCGCTTCTGCGTCACTAAAGCTCCCTGCACCGTTATGTCATTAGCATAGGGAGTGGACTATAAATGCAAGCAGAATCGCTGCAGTGGTCTCGTTTGGTCTGGACAGGGCGCGGTAGTTCGTGAAAGTAGACGTTGACTTCAACAATACCCCAGAACTAAAGGATTACAATGGCCAGCCGCACAAACGCATCTTCTTACAAAAGGATGTTCGGTGGAGAGCGACCAGCGATTCTTCGGTCCGCTTACACCAGCCGGCAGTACAGCAGCCCGGTGCGCACAACCTCGCGCGTGACCTACAGCGGCTCGTCCTCCGCGTCTCCATCCATCTACATGAGCAAGAGCGCGAGGGTGCGCAGCAGCGCGCCGATGCCCAGACTCACCACCGATACGCTGGACTTCGGGCTCGCAGATGCCATCAACATCGAGTTTAAAGCCAACCGAACCAATGAGAAAGCGGAGATGCAGCATCTCAACGACAGGTTTGCCAGTTTCATAGAGAAAGTGAGATTTCTGGAGCAGCAGAATAAGATCTTGAACGCGGAGCTGGAGCAGATGCGGGGCAAAGGCTCGTCCCGGATCGGTGATCTGTACGAGGATGAGATGAGAGAACTCCGGAGTATAGTGGACCAGCTCACCAACGAGAAGGCCAGAGTGGAGGTGGACCGGGACAATCTGGGAGAGGACATCGAGCGCCTCAAAGAGAAGTATGGCCAAACATTGCCCAAGAGACTGTGCAAACAAAACAGTTATAAGTGTAAAATAACATTAAGTATCTGCCAAGTGCACGGGTTTATTAAAAAACTTTTTTCTTTTTTTTTTTTTTGCAAACAAGGGTTTTAAATCATATTATGGCCATTTCGTATTTCATATCACCAACATATACAGAACTGGAGATAATAAGAAAAATTCATTCATAGATGCATTTTAACGGTGCATTTATACAACAAGACAAAGTTGAAGATCTCGGTGTCCATTGCTGTTTAAAATCCTAAAAAAAAAAAAAAATTAAATGAAAAACAAATACATGTATAGGCCTATTGTTTTGAGTTTAAATGATATTTTACTGAAAAGTGAAAATGTACTGTCATTACATTAAGAAGCTGGTTCTACCTAACTTGTTCCTTGAAATTATTTTCATTAGTGTAACCTAAGATAGGTTGATTTAGTCATATTAGTATATTTAATAATATTTCTGACCTACATAAAACCTGTTTATTTAGATGTTACCCCATATTATGATTTTTTTTTTTTCTCTCTGGCAGTGTAATATGGTGTTAAATTTCTCTCAGGACAAAGCTTTCTCTTTACCAGGTCAAATAAAACCAAAATGTTGTCTTACATTTTATATTTCATATGAGCAACATATGAAATGTCATATGAACTGTAGGCTAATGAGAAAAAAATTCATAAATGCATTTTAATGATGCATTTACACAACAGAGAATCTAGAGATTTTACAATCTTACGAAATCTTCATTTTAAATAAAATATTATATACATTTAAATAAAATATTTAGCCTAAACAAAACTACATTTTTATTATTATTATTTACTCTGTGAGATGATTCTAGTTGAATTTCTGATTGTCAGGACAAAGCTCTTCTTTTTAGGGTTTTCTTGTTACCAGGTTAAAAACAACCCATTTTTTGATAAAGCCAAAGAGAATAAATTGATTTTATTTAGTGTGATGGCAAAGGCTTTCTTATTGTCCTGGTGAGATGCTCCAGTGGGTTTGGTTGTGTTAAACAGGGTGTGGCTCGGCTTAAATATTCATCTCATTTTCAGACTTCAAGAAGAGATGCTCCAGAGAGAGGATGCGGAGAACACCCTTCGGGGCTTCAGACAGGTACATCTTCGCATGTTCAGAGAAACCACAACCATTTTTATATGTATTCTTGGACCTGATGTTTGATTGAGTGCTACCACAGCCACAATTACAATGTGATCAGTTAACGTTCCAGTCAGTGATTGCAAGACACTACTGATTGTCTCCCTCACAATAAAAGGGTCAGTGCAGGCCTGGTCAAGCTGCCCTCTTGTCCGGCATCAGATTTAGACACGCAACTGAAAAGAAAGCTTTGTCTGAGAGCAGGCTGGGCGTTTATGACAAAGCAAACTGTTGTATGCGTGGGAGGGGTCAGTGTTAACTAGGGTACACTGGTGACTTATGGACACAGAGGTGTGTGTGTGTGTGTGTGCTTTAAAGGGTGTCTGCCACTACCAGCTGCAGCACTACAAACAGTTAGCAGCAGGCGAGCTATTGTTATTCATTTCAGTCAGGAATAGCTTAAAAGAATTTACACAAACTACCAATAAATTTAAAAGAAATTAATACTTTAGGGTTGCATTAAATTGGTCAAAATTGACAGTAAAAACATGTAATGACACAAAAGGTTTTCAAATGCTGTTTGAGAAAAACAGAAAGAAATGCTGTTTCTTTCATAATGTATCAAGGTTTCCACAAACATATTTAGCACAGCTGTTTTCAGCATTGATAATAATAAGAAATGTTACCCAAGCATCAAATCAGTTTATTAAAAATAATGTCTGAAGGATCATATAACAGTGAAGACTGGAGTAATGATGCTGAAAATTCAGATTTGTATTACAGTTAAAATAGAAAAGTGTTATTTTAAATTGTAATATTTCAGAATATTGCTGTATTTTTGATCTAATAAATGCAGATTTGTTGAGGATAATAGACTTCAAAAACATAAAAAATTACCCCAAGTTTTCGAACTGTAGTGTACAATGTGATTCTTTAACGTAAAGGAATGGAAGAATGAGAAAAGGAACTGTGTAGAATTAATAGGAAACAAGTAGAAGTTAAAAAAAAAACATTTTTGGGAGAAACTGATTAATATTTTACATGGTACACCCACAGGATGTTGATAACGCCTCCCTGGCTCGTCTGGACCTGGAGAGAAAGGTGGAGTCCTTGCAAGAAGAAATCGCTTTCTTGAAGAAGCTTCATGATGAGGTACTGAACCACCTGGAGAAACAGCAAAAAATGAGATCTCTTTAATATTGCAGGTGTTTCTAATAGATAGCATTAACATTAAATGGCATATTTCACAGATTTTACTCCTGAGAAGAAAAAACAAACAAACAATAATCTTATGTGTCTCCCTGAGATCTCAATGATTGTTAGGACATGCAATCAAAAATGAGAGATTTGAATATGATTTAAACATTTCCCATTAAGTTTATGCATCCATAATCTCTTCTTCTAATGAATTTCAGGAGAAATATCCAAGACAAAGCTCATACTTAAAAAAACAACAACAACAATTCAGAGTCTCCTGAGCCATAAAAGACTAGCTCTGAACAATAAAATGAATTAAATTTCCTCTGGCCATTCAACCATTCTTCTCACAGTCGTGGTTTTCTGGCTGACTGACACTTTTGTTGGGCTTGTTAATATCAGGGGATTGTCAGGCATGTGTGACTTGCTGCCATAGTGATTAAATGGGTCGTGGAAAAGGGCGTAATTCCAAGAGAATAAAGCGGAGACATTGTTTCGGGATCAGGAAGTTCAGGGCTAACAAACTATTGCTATGTCAGAATGAGATTTGTTCTGTTTACACTCAAATCAAAATCCAAAAATTATGGTACACAATTATACTACCATTCAATAGCTGGGGTCAGTCAGATATTCTTTTGAAAGAAATGAATACTTTTATTTAGCAAGGATGCTTTAAATTGATCAAAAAATTACAAAAAATACTTTTATAATGTAACAAAAGATTTCTTTCTCCACAAAAATATTAAGCAGCACAGCTGTTTTCAATATTATTGATAAGAAATGTTTCTTGAGCAGCAAATCAGCATATTAGCATGATTTCTGAAGGATCGTGTGACACTGAAGACTGGAGTAATGATGCTGAAAATTCAGCTTTGCATCACAGGAATACATTACATTTTAAAATATATTCAAATAGAAAACAGTTATTTTCAATTGTATTAATATTTCACAATATTACTGCATTTTACTGACCTTGAACTTTTGAACAACAGTGTATTATGTGATATTCAGGATAGGTATCAAACTGTGCATTTGGATTGTTAGTCAATTTTTCCAATATCTCCACAGGAACTTGCCGATCTGCAGATTCAGATCCAGGAACAGCATGTGCAGGTTGATATGGAAGTGTCCAAACCTGACCTCACCGCTGCCCTGAAAGATGTCCGGCAGCAGTACGAGACTCTGGCTTCCAGGAACCTCCAGGAGTCTGAGGACTGGTACAAATCCAAGGTCAGTTTCTCATAATTAAATAGATCGTTGTAATAATAAAATAGGCACCTCAACTTTTGAAAGGAGGAAAAATGTTCCCATATCTTTTCTGTATCTTGTCATTTAAAAAAAAAAAAAATAAAATTGTGCATTTAATTAAAATCAAATCTAATACAGATTTACTTGCGGCAATAATAAATACAGTTTGTGCAGTTTATTGAGAAACACCGGAGATAAAGTTGATAAAAGTACAAGAAACAGCGAATAGAACTTAGTTTAGTTACAAATGAACAATGAAACAATACAAGCAAGGATCTGATCTGGTAAGCCAGTGTGAGATGTTTGAGGAATGAGTAAGACTCAGCTCAGGATCAACTCCTTAAGACGTGGCAGATGGTCGACTGAGAGGTTTGTGTGGATTTAGAGACCATCTGCTCCTCTGTCACAGTATTGATCATTCTAATGGACCGGTTGATCTATTAATCTAGATCTTCAAACATGAAACCAGCACAGTCATCAGATGTAAATAGAAAACAAAAGTCAGAGAGGCAGATGGAGCTTTATCTTTATCTCACACTTTCTCTTTTTTTAGTTTGCTGACCTGTCAGAAGCTGCTGCCCGTAACAATGAAGCGATCCGTCTGGCCAAGCAGGAGGCCAATGACTATCGCCGCCAACTTCAAGCTCTCACCTGCGACTTAGAATCTCTTAAAGGAACTGTAAGTACTGGAGAAAATTGTATTAGCGTCAGTGTTATTTTAGTATCATTGAGATACTATTATAGGTTTTATTAATATTTTTTTAATACGTTTTTATTTTCTGTTTTCATTTAAAAAAAAATAAGTTTTAGTAAGTTTGTTTTGTTGTCATTTTTTATTCTCTTGATTGTTTTTTTTTTTTTTTAATTGCAGTTTTAGTTTAGTACATCACAGTACACAAGTTAAAAAATGAAAATGAGAAATATGGTTGTTTTTTTATTTACTTTAATTAAATTTTAGTTAATGTATAATGTTATTTTAAGGAAAAATGTTTTTTTTATTTTATTTAATATTTAATATTGATCATTTATTAAAGAGCTTTATATCATGGCTGCTTAAATTACTACTTGCTTATTATCTTATTCCTCATTTCAGAATGAGTCCCTGGAGCGTCAGATGAGAGAGATAGAAGATAACTTCTCCATGGAGGCATCCAGTTACCAGGACACCATCGCTCGTCTAGAGGACGACATCCACAACATGAAGGATGAGATGGCGCGTCATCTACGTGAATACCAGGATCTGCTGAACGTTAAAATGGCCCTGGATATTGAGATCGCCACCTACAGGAAGCTGCTGGAAGGGGAAGAAAGCAGGTGAATGTTTGCTTTTGCAAATAGATTTTCTTTGTATTGACTTTGTATTCTTATCTTTTCTTTAAAGGCACATTCAGCATGGACTTATAGTGACACCTAGTGGAATAAATACGGGAACATGAGTTTTGGTTACTGATTTGACTGTAGAAATATTAACTAGCAGTGTTATTTTAGTATTTATATATGCTATTATATATATATTTTTTATTAATACTGTGAATTAGCTTTTACTTTTCCATTTTCAGTTTTTATTTTAATTTTTTGATTTAGTTTAAGCTTTTCATTATTTTATTTTATGTCAGCTTTATTTCAATTAACAAAATATTTTTAACATTTTTAACCCTGTTAACTAGATGTTATCTTTTGCTCACAAAATAATTTAAGTTAAATTAATTAATTAAATAAAGCAAATAGTATTTGGCTGGTCACCTGACCTCAACATGGCAAGCCCTATTATAAAGTGACCTGCTCGCTGTAAAATATAACATCTTTAATTTACTAAGACTGTAAATATAACTTTAAAAAGGTCTACAACCTTTGAGGGGAAATACTGAGTGAAACCTTTAGACTTGACTATTTGCAATATATTAAAAATATGTTTTTTGACTTAGCATTAGTTTTTACACATTATTTCTCTCTTTTCTTTCTCTTTCCAGGATCACCACACCATTTCCCAATTTCTCATCATTAACCCTGCGAGGTACAGTATATTTGAGTTCACCCTTTAAGTATTGTGAACAGTGGGAAAACAATGCTGAATGCAAATAATGTATAACAACTAACCATATAATCATGAATAATTATGACAGTAAAATAAATAGGCTTATCAATTTTCAAAATGGAAAAGAAAATGCTTCCCATGTCCCATATTTTGTGTTAAAATATCCATTTAAATCAAATCAAAAACATGTTTACTTGCAGTGGGAATAAATATGAACCCGCTGAAATTCAAGATGCATTTAGTAACAAACATTTTGAGTTTTCCAGTTTAACCTATTTTAATAGCTTTGCATATATTTGGACTTATGCAGTTCAATAACTACGTTTTGGTTTAATAAACTAACAAAACCAATTGAGAACCACTGGTCTAAATCTACTTACAATTAGAGACTGTTCTGTCTCTGACTCGCAAAACCACACTTTTCTGATGAAACGACTATGTTTGATTTATATTTTTCCTGCAGAGTCCATGAAGGAAACCAGACCTGCGATGGACAGCCTGTCAAAGAAAGTGGTGATAAAGACCATCGAGACCAGAGACGGACATGTGAGTGGCATGAAAAGTCTTTACACATGTTATTACGTTTCTATATGAAAATGATGACCTTTTGACCTTTCATCCACCGCAGATAATAAACGAGTCCACCCAAAATGATGATCTGGAATGAGCCGCATGTGAACATGTGACTAGTAGGGGCACCAGAGAGCTGAAGACCCATGCTGGAGTAGAACGAGAAGGAATGGAGTTTCTTTTGTTGTTTCTGTTGAGAGTAAAAAAGAAAAACAGCTTTAAAGTGCCTTTTTTGCATTGCCACATTAGAGCAGTCTGTCGATAGAGCTGTATTAGAGCTGAAAAGATAACGTAGGCCACTGAATAAACCAGCTTTATCCAGGTTTATGTTTACCACGATGTCTGTAGTTTACACTGTTGAAGACCACAGCAATACTGCTACACCTTTTTCTGTTTTGTATAATTATTGCAAATGACCAAAAACTTGATGAACTCGTCTCTCTTGCACCATAAGAAGACCAAACTGTCAACAAATTTCCACAAATTCAATAAACCTTTTAAAGAATAATCAGATTGCTTTCTTTTATGAATTACCATGCCAAATGAGCTAAACATCTGAGGGGGTTTTTCAAATGCTTCTCTGTTGCGCAGTAAAATCTTCTACGTCATAAAAATAAACAGATTAGCAGGATCTACCCGGGCCATGAGCAACACAAGAATATTTCTATGATCTAATTAAAGATCATTTGTTGAACACAACCATTAATCCTAATGGGTGAGCTCTAATGAGATCATCATCTCATCATGTTTAGTGATTAGGTCTCTGCATGCTTAAATAGCTGCCAATCAATCCCCAGTTTCAAGACCTCCACGTGTTTTTTGATATGATTTTATGTACCTTCATAACTAAGAGCTAATCCCAAATCCATTTTTTTCCTGAGGGTGAAAGCAAAGGATAAAGACCAGGCAAATCGTGCCAGTCTGAAGGAGGATTTGGCATATTGGCATTGATTCTATGCAAGATTAAGATATTAAACCAACTCTGTTGAAATAAACACCAATATCTTAAGACACCCTTACCAGTGTTATTTTAGTATCATTGAAATCATAGATTATAGTTTTTAGTTAAAGTATGTTTTATTTGTATATAATTTTAGAGTTTTAGTAATTTTTTTTTATATTTCTCATATTTATTCATTTCAGTACACCAGATTAAAGTAAATTAAATGGAGAAATGTTGCCTTGGCAACTAGCATGAAATAAAATAAGTATTTTCTTATTTAACTTTATGGTTTTAGTTAACTATAATAACCTACAAAACTCAGACTAAATCCAAGAAACATTAAAACTCTAATGATTCAGTTATTATCAAATTGAAGTATTAGCTAAACTAAATGTTATTGCTCTGTAAACAACATTTTTCTATTGCCTTCACCTGATTAAAATAATATTTTAATAACCATCATTAAATAAATCCGATTATAGGCTGAGGAAATCCAGACATTCTATCATGCATGGAATAATCTAGTTAAAATTGAAATACTTTATATTTTAATTCAATTATACTTATTCTTATATGACCGTTACAGGGTTAAGGCAATTAAAAATGTTGTTTACATTGCAGAGTAAAGTCAATAGCACCCTTCTGCATCCAGTTCCATTTTTATGGTCCAAAACTTTTATTTGTCTGCTCTCTAGTGGAAATTGGTTTCAACTGCACATGGGTGGAGTAACATATAAATATATATCTACACTGTAAAAAGTGAAAGTTGACTTAACTTAAAAAAATTGAGTACATAATAATAAAAAAATGTAAAATAAAAGTTAAGTGAACTTGACAATTCAATTAACTTATTTTTTTAATTATCATTTACTTAAAAATTAAGGCAATGGGTTTCCTAAATTGTTTTAAGTTAAGTCAACTTATCACTTTTTACAGTGTAGTGATGTCTACTGATTCAAGTTCAAGTACTGAATGAGGTTCTATGTTTATGTTATTGTAAACAGAAAAATAAGACAGAAGGAGAAAGAGAAGCAGTGAACAAAAGCAGTAAGCAAAGTTTATCTATAACAATTATTGTTGGTTATGATAGAGTTTGCAGGTTAAGAAAATAAAGAGAGATAAAGAATGAAGAAATAAAGTCTGATTTGCAATAAATAATGTGTTGTAAGATATAAATGTTCTAAAAATGTAAGATATTCAGAATTGTGAGATTTAATCTTACAATTTAAAGTAAAAAAATAAAAAATAAAAATCAGAATTGCACAAAATAAACTCAGAACTCTGAGAATAAATATATCTGTTATTTTTTATTTATTTATTTATTGTGTGGGGAAAATACTTTTTTTTGCTTCCATAGTGCACCACCTGGATTCAAAGCTGAGTATGCACATTTCAAAATGTCAAAATGAATGTTGATATTTTGTTTCTGCAAAGATATTCATATATTTGTAGTGAGCGAGTGATTTAAGCATCCTAATACTTTCTTGGCCTACTGTACACATTCATATTTTAGTTCATTTTAGCTCTTCTATATTAGAGGTCTCATACAAAGATGTTGCACCTATAACAAACTACTTTCCAAACTACTTTCCTTCTTACACTATTTGATTAAGTGAAAGACATGAAGAAATTATCTATGCTTGATTACAATCATGAACACACAGGGTCTGATGAGAAGAATGTGCCCGTATAGCGCCATCATTTAATCACTAATACTGTCCAAATTAAACATGATTAGACAGAGACCGCAGAGACAGAGATGCAGAAGCTCAGAAAATCTATTTTTCATTAAACTGAAAGTGTATTTAGTGGCAGTGTGTTTCTCTTACCATAAAACTTGAACGTAACATGGACAACTCGGCCCTTAAACTGTGTTTAACAAACTCCAGCATGGAAGTGCCTGACTGGTGTTGTTCTGATTCAGTAATTGCAGGTCTTGCAGCTGCAGGGACTCATCTCAGGCATCCAAAATGGTCCACAGCCTTGCTGTTCCATTACAGATTTCATTACCTCCTCCAGAAACACTGTGAAGGGCAATCTGTGTCATCAGCAGGGATATGGGACAACCGAGAGAAATAGAGGAGAGAGAGCACTGGGATGGTCTCTAGAGATTTCTGTCAAGAGAATGTTGCTTTTTTCAAACCAAGAAAAATAATAGTAAATCGGAACAATAAGCTGATAAACATTTATGGCAGTGCAGATTCTCATCATATTCTTATTGTTAATTATATATTCATTATTGTGTACTTGCAATACAAACATTTTAATGTGTTCATTAAGCTTTATATACAGATACATGTTGCCTTTTTTAAAGGCTATTTTGCATTTTTTTATTTTTTATTTTTTTTGTGAAGCAACTTTAAAAAAACTGGCTGAGAATTGCAACTGCAAGACATACTTTATTGCATGGATCTCTGGAATACTTCATTCTGATAGGTCAATTGTAATTGTATGATAGAAAAAAAATTATTTTGCCCTCAAGAAACTTTGTATTCACTCACAAAACATTTGCGTTCTTTTACAAAAATATTGCGCTCCCCCAAGAAATTTGTGTTATCGTATTCGTTCGTCTTCGTGTTCCCCTGATAAACTTTGAGTTATCTTGCAAAATATTTGCATTCTTCAGCAAAAGTATTGTGTTCCTCTAAGAAACTTATCTTGCAAAATACTGTATTTGCATTCTCTCGCAAAAGTACTATTCCCCCCTGAGAAACTTTACGCCATCTTGCAAAATATTTGCGTTCTCACGCAAAATATCGCATTGAGAAACTTTGTGTTATCTTGCAAATTATTTGTGTTTTCTTGCAAAAGTACCGTCTTCCCCTGAGAAACTTTGCATTACCTTGCAAAACATTTGTGTTCTCTCGCAAAAGTATTTTGTTCCTCTGAGAAACTTTGCGTTATCTTGCAATACATTTGTTTTTGCGCAAAAGTATTGTGTACATATTAGTAACTGTACTTGTGTCATGTCTCTTGCATTGCTCTGTGGCTGCTTTCCCCTCACACAATATAATAATATGAATAATACAAATTAAGAAAAATCATGAAATCATGTCCATTCATTGTGTATTTGGTAGGGAGCCACATAATTAGCAGGATAATGAACATTCAGTTGGTCTGAATCACAAAATAAACCCCTTCAGGGTGACTATAATTGCTTGCCTGTATTGTTATTGTAACAAATTTTGGAAAAAAAAAAAAAAAAGTGTAAATGTCACAGTTTATTTTGTGATAATGACCAGTTGTCCATATATTATTATATATTTTTGGGGGGCTGAAATCAAGATAATTACATTTATCTCCTAAAAGTTCTTTGTGTTAAAGCAAAACTAGTTTGTCAGAGTCTGTTTATCATTAGGGTCACTAAACGACTAAAAAGTCAGCCTTTTTTAAAAAACTATATACTACATGTTATGCTCATTTCCAAAAATATTTTTTCATAATAAATGGTTCAGAGTGAACTTCAAGAGAGTTTGTGCCCATATGGGTTTATTAACCCCAGGCACCGTGTGTTGCGGTCCAATGACTGCGTCTTTTGTGGCTAATTCATGCAAACACTGTGTGCATGAATTAGCCAAGTCTGTATGAATATGTAATGTGACCTTACAGTTGAGAGGTCAAAGTTTTGGGGCACAGAGATGGAGAATTTACTGCTAAAGCCTGTGGTCATTGCGACATATAAGAATGCTGTTTTCAAAACCAACTTAACTGCTGCTAGCAGCCACCAATCAAAAGAAAAGGCCATTAAGGACAACTCTGCTTCTAGCCAAGGTCATTGGTCAAATTAATGGGAAGGAAGTAGGGTCAGAGGTTGAAGGAGCCTTAAGCAGTCATGCTCAAAAGGTCAAAATCTGAATTTGGAATAGCATACTTCATTAGATTGAATATCTCCCTTAATCATGAATATATGTTGATGAGTGTCTTACAATCAACATAATGTAGAAAATACAATTTCTACACCATTTTGCGAGCCATTTAAACAAATCAGTGTATTCTGGCAAATTAAACCTTTGCAAGTTATATAAATAGGGAATATTTCATTATATTAATATTTAAGCACAAATACGCATTCTAAAGATATTTATGCATTTAAATATGCATGACTAGGATAATGACAGAAGAGCTCAATTATGCTTTATTCATGTTTGACATGCAGTGACCTTAATAAAGATGAGCATTTCTGAGCAACTTCTTCCTCTCCGTAATACAAGGGCTAATTGCTAGGGATGAGGCTTTAATTACCATAGTCCTTGATGAAACACTCGTTTTCTTGTTTAACTCTCAGCTATGAGAGCAGAATTAATTGCAGTGCTCAAGAGGGGCAAAGTAATCAGAGAACCATTATAACCAAGTTCTGGTGTCAGATTGTGACACAAAAGATAGCTGCCTGTTTCAGAGCACACGTTACTGAGAAAAGCAGTTACAGGCTGTGAGTTCAGTAAATTAGTGGTTTACCTCATTTTGAATCCCATCTGTTTTATGTTCTTCTGTCTTACTGATTCCAGAAACAGTGTTTTTATTGTTTGGAAAATCTTACCCGTTAAAAACTTACTTAAAAAGATTTGAAAACAACATGTTTCCATTTGTAATTTAATACATTTATGCATGTACAAGCTGTTGTGTTGTACCAGTTTAGCTACTTATATTACTGTACAGTATTATTACACAGAAATAACACATTTGGTATATCTGCAGTAGGCTATATAATTGATTAGGCCTAAATAAGCGTTATCTCTGAAACTGTGTTTTTTGTTTTGCTTGTTTTGCTTCTGGACTTCAGGATAGGAAATGTTACACTTTATTTAAACACAGTACCAAATGGTTTATTGTAAAAGTAAACAGACCTGCGTCCCAATGTGCATACTATCCACCCTATCTGCCCTAAATAGTATTGAAAATTACTAATATCATAGGATGGATAGTATGCACATTGGGACGCAGGCAAAATGTCTTTAAAATTAAATACCGGAAGCAAATATTGCTGGTTTTTGAGGATGAAGACATGTCACAAAACTGGTCTGTTATTCATGATTAAAATATCTAGCTCATAAAATTTTTCTTGGACTTTATAATCGGACTTGTGCACGGTTTTTGAACTAAAACCAAAAACTAAAAAAAGAACCGGCTCACACGAGTCATTTCTTCGCCTAAACTACTTCCGTGTGTTGTGTTTTTGATCAGTTAAAAATAACCGTTCATGAATCGAATTATGGTTGTGCCGTTTGTTTTTTATTTGTTTGTGACTCGGACTACAATGATTTGCCTGGTTTGATCAATTGAAAAGAACTGGCTCATATGAATCACTTGTTAGTGAATCGAATGTTTGATCATCTCGAATGATATTAGTGTAGACAGTATGCAGATTGCATGAGGACAACTCAAGAGAAAGAGTTTTCTTACCATTAGTTGTGGTATTCGGTATTCGGCTATACACCACTGTAGGCTATATTGAATACGGGTGCTTGAAAACACAAGGACTCAATACAGTTAATTTTGCGTAATCTTGGATTCAAAATATGGGATGTCATTATTACGTGACAAACCTGATTGATTCCCTGTTGAGAAAACCAGCATATGCTGTATGTTTTGAAGCATGGCTGCTGGTTTGAGCTGGTCATGTGTTGGTCCTAAGCTAGTGGTTTTCAAACCTGTCCTGAAGGACCCCTAGCCCTGCACATTTTGTATGTCTCCCGAATCAGACACACCCAATTTAGTCCTTGCAGTCTCTACTAACGAGCTGATGAGTAAAATCAGGAGTGTTAGATGAGGGAGACATACAAAATGTGCAGGGCTGGGGGTCCTCCTGGACAGGTTTGAAAACCCCTGTCCTAAGCAACTAGCTCCTGCTCAGTACCAGCACATGACCAGCTTAAACCAGCTCAAACCAGCAGCCATGCTTCAAAACAAACCTAATCAGCATATACCGGGTTATTCAACAGGGTTGTGCCATAGTAAATAGCCTACAATTCTGTAGCACATTGCAGATGTGATTCTCATTTTGAGACTGCATTTGCATTTGTGTCTACACAGTCTGCATTTGTGTGTGTGCATGTTCTTTAAAAAGGTCTTAAGTCTTTTATCTTGCTAACGATTGGCCTTTTGGGAAGGAGAATAATTTGACAGATGGTGACTTGGCTGGGATTGAAAGTTCATATTCATGCTAAATGGCTCTTTTTACTCGTGTCTTGTGCTGTAGAAGAATATGAATTGTGATTACATTGCCTTCAGATTTGTTCATTTCCATGGTGGAGGAGGCATTGCACATTTTCTGTCAAGTCAATCACTAGGCAGGGTTTGCCAGAGCTCAGAGAAAAAATTGAAACAAAACTCACCCAAAAGGAATGAAAATGTTCCCTTGTCTACAGCTGCAGGATTCCCATAAAGAGCTTTAAAATAACCCCCATTTATTCTATGTAGGCCTATTACATTTTATGTGGATGATTTTAGCTAGACTAATTTATATGTAGTATGTGCATATTTGATTATTTAATCTATTTTATTCCTCTAAAGTTACTGAAAATATATGAATTTAAATATGTAGATAGATAGATGATAGATTTGGCTAAAGGCTATTTTTATCCTCAAAATGTGTATTATCCTTTCACTTCCCTAATTCTCCATTTTATTTTCTTCATACAGTATATTGAAACAATTTAAATCCTCTTATATTTTCTGATCTCAGCCAACAGCATTATTATTAATAGCCTACATACTCTATTTCTCTTTGCTTCTCTCTTCTTCTTTCCACATTCACTCCTGTTTTATCTACACACAAGCATCAATGTGGAATGAATCTATGAATGGCAAACTCTTTAAAAGATATTCATTCCAAAGACCAGTATACATTTATCTATAAATAAACCTGTTGGTGGCTATGGTACATTATAAAAGTAGCCCCAATTTTTGCATTTTTGAAATAACGCAATTGTGTAGGAAAGCCATAACCCTGGCAACACTGGCTCCAAGTTATCAGTCTTTGCATGTTCACTTTCAGTTTCTGCTGTATCGTGACATCAAACATTCAACATCTGTGGTAGACTGACTGACTCATATCTCCAGAGACGCCTAATCAGTGTCAGAGCTTGACAGATGACTGTTAAAAGTTAAATTTTTAAGGTTAGCTTAGGCCAGTTTAGAGGTCTGATACCTAGAGAGAGCTATTTGCTATAATTTCCTTGAACTTCATATAGACAGTTTCTCGTCTTGCACGAGACTAATCACAGCTGTGATGTGAAGGGCAGCAGACAGAGAAAAATCACAGTTCAGTGAAACTTGAACTTGTGTCTGGTGTGAGTGGTGTAAGGTCCGTCCCAGTACCCACACTTGCGGTCTTGGCCACTTGAGAGTGTGTTCGTGTGACAAAAAGTACACATGACTGTCCCAAGTTGGGAAAATGTATGTTTATTGCTTTGAATGCATAATAAATCCATGCTTTGCTTTGGAGTGTTATTTGAAGTGAAGAGGAGAACATTTGGTGTAATTAAATGAATTAGTTATTACATAGAATTTGATAGTAAAACAAAGTTTTTCTCTTAACTGGTGCACAGTAAGCATTTTGTAATATGTGTGCAACTGCTTTTGATTTGATTCTTATTAATAGTTTAATTATGATGTGACACCATACAAGTGATTTTGGTCAGAATTAATGGAACGTGTCGGGCAATTCTCTTTCATTTCTCTTTTTACTTACCACTATTTTGACAAAACGAGAGCAATTGTGTCTAATCAGTATCAGTTAGTAGTCATCAAACCAGATAGCTTGCAAACTTACAAAAAAAAAGGCAAATGTTTAATAACTTCAGTTCTATTACAGTATATGGCATAATTAAAAGACATTAATTGTCTTATTTACATATTCCCAGTTCAAAAGGTCTGTAAAAATAGACACTGTAGTGGCGTTCATGTGCGTTCATCACATATAATTATTCCAACATGACATTATGGCAGCATTAATTGTATGTGTAAGTATGAAAGATATTTAAATGAAGCATTAAAATCTGCATGATTTGAGATGTGGAGGTGTCTGTGAGTGCTGAGGTGGGCAGCATAGACCCACCGATCACAGCCTCTGCAATGCACTCTGCTCATTACCTGCAGTTAAACCAGCTAGATAGTCTGCTTGAACTTAACACTAGGCTTTTAGCAGCTCAATCATACAAACTCTTGAACAAGACATTTGATGCGGCAAGCGCAGCCAAGCGTGTCAGAAGCTGTAACACAAGTGTATTGGTTTATCAGGCCTGTTGTTGGAGCGATAGAGTTTCTTACAAGTGTTTGCTGCTCTCACTGTGATGAGCAGGTAACCGGAGCCGAACACGTAGAGTGGAACCGACGGAGCGTAAAGCATCTTATTCTCTCTCTCCACCTCGGAATAAGGTGTAGGACCTCCTTAAACATTCATGAGTCAATAGAAAACTCCTTCAGGATCCTTTTTGTGATCTTAAATGAATATGGTGGATTGTTTTACACGTAACCTTTGTTTTGCACTTACAGGTGATTTAGGTGTTCAAAGTTCAGACAGCTGTGATAAGCCGGTACTCCAGGAGTGATAACCGCAAGGTCTTCAGACGTCTGAATTGGGAACTCCCAGAGGAGATTTTATTGCTCAGAGACTCTATAGACTTCTCACTTGTGCTTCCTTTAAGTATCAGCTTCATCAGATGTTTCTCCAAGAATTCCTTTAGAGAAATACAAATTGATTGGTACCAGTTGTTGACATATAGTACAATAAAAATATAACGTGAATGTGCTTGGCACTTATCAGGTTTGCGTTTCCCAAAACCATCTTTAGCTGACTATAGTCGTGAATTCCATTGAACTCTATTGGTAACAATAGAACTTGCGATACGCACCTCTGATCATTTGGAGGAGAATGATGGGAAAATGATGAGAAATGTTTGAGTTCATAATCACATTGAGATCTCTGAACTAAGTACAATTGGAGTCGTTATTGAGATCCATGGAACTCTAGAGCAGTAGTTCCCAAATTTTGGATTCATGGCCCCCCAATTGTCCTCGGAAGTATTTGAAGCCCTCACTTAAATCTTTCTGCCGTATGACGAAGATACTTCTTTTCAAACTTCTTTTCTTTTTTATTAAGAGAAACTAGCAGTTTCTGTCAAGTAAAACTATTAACCACAATTATTATTATTTTTTATTCCAGAAGTTTAATAAAAACAACAGTTGCTGATGGTACAAGCTTAAATATTTATGCATTTATCTTTGAGGGGATGTTAAAGATAATAATTAAACTTAATTAAAATGCTAAAAATATGTATGAGACCTAAATCATATGTTATACATATTTTATCAATTTAATAATATTTTAATTAAATGTGTAATATTTTATTTAAAAACTATCCATCTATCTATCTATCTATCTATCTATATATATATATATATATATATATATATATATATATATATATATATATATACTGTATATATATTGAATAATTGTAAGTCTCCTTCTCTCCTATTTTTTTTTTTTTTTTTTACATTTTAATTATTATTTAATTATATGTTCAATTTGTAATTTAATTTTAAATTAATATTTAATTTTTATTTTTAACTTTTATATTTTCTAAATAATTTTAAATGGACAGTTAAACCAAAAATGAAAATTCTGTCATCATTTACTCCCCCTCAAGTTGTGCCAAACATGTATGAGTTTCTTTCTACTGCTGAACACAAAGAAGATATTTTGAAGAATGTTGATAACCAGACAGTTGCTGCAGGTAGCCATTGATGTCCATAGTATTTTTTTTTTTCATAATATGAACGTCAATGTCTACAGTCAACTGTTTGGTTACCAACATTCTTTAAAATATCTTCTTATTTTGTAATCAACAGAAGAATCTATCCCTTTAAGTCTCCCTTGGAAGTTGAGAACCACCACTCTAGAGAAGATACGTGAGTCTTTTTCTGAAGGAAAAGTTTGTATTTGTTCACCACTGAATCTCATTGCTGTCTTGGAGAAACAGTTGAGATCTCATTGCTTGTGTTTCTTCCAGACTGCAGCACAATTGCCTTCCCAAACAAATGTAACCAACCACATGAGCTCTGACTGGAGTGCTGACAGCTGTAAATACGCTGAATGTTTCAGGAACATAGCATGTCGTGAAACCACAAAAAAGGCACTTTTTAAACCTGTGAGCACCGTATTTGGTTGCCATGGAAACCTGTGAGCTGAGAGTCCTGGGTGGGGTTTTGTGGACTATGGTCTTTTCAGAATCAGATAAACCAATCTTTTATCCTGCTACACCCACTCAGAGATAGAGAAGTTAACCTGCTTCGTTCTGCTCTCGGCGTCCTTGAGGGTTATATCTTTCTCTCTGGCGTTCTGTCAGTGTCAGTGTAGGCTGACCCTGAGTTTTTATTTCACTTGTTGCATTGTTTGAGTGAATTGGTGACTGGCCATGGACCGACTATACAGCAGTTCTGTAGAAAAACACCACTGCTTTTGAAATAGTTGTGATGTGTGCGATGATTATTTGCCTAGAATATTATAATCCAATTTCGAGATCACCATATATAACCTTATGCCTTTTCTTTCTTTCGTGGATCTCCAAAATAGATATTTTGAAGAATGTACATGCTGGTGTTCTCCATAAAATGAAGTTAAATGGATATTGACACAGATAAGGTACAAAAATGAAAACTCTATCTATCTAGATTTCCAGTCCAATTTAAATTTTGCAATATATAAATATTTTATATATTTGAATTTGATGTTTTAAAATATATTTTTGGTCTGCCCTTATGTGATGAGACAACAATTTTTATCAGGTCTTTTTTTTCTTTTCCCCCCAGAACTTTCAAACTTTGAAAAGTTGACTTTTAAGGTTTTGTAAGATGGACCCTGAAAAACCACCCATTTTTTTTTTTTCTCAAATCAGGCTGTTCTGAAATTCCTGTCAGAATGACGTAATTCTGCACATGCCGCTCCCACGATAGTTGATTGACAAGACCGTCTTACCTTAGACCCGCCCTGAGTGAGCTGAGAGCTGTCCGCCTCCGTTGCAGGGGAAGACAAGATGTCTCCGATTAAGCGATTGAGGTGTTTTGTTGTTGGGATGTAATAATGAATATAGCAGTCATCATTTACGCCCGACATCTGAGCCGCTGAAGACACAGAGGATTAATGTTACTTTTGTTTTTGAAGGAAATACGCCGATCCCGATCTGCCTATGTTCTGGGGTTGTATGGGTTTGGTCCCCCTCAGCTAGGGGTGGGCGATATGGCAAAAATATCACAATTTTTTTTTTTGAAATATCACGATTCACAATATTATCACAATTCTTTGTCATGTTGGATTTTCTATTTTGCAAGCTGTTTGAGCAGTACAGCCAAACTAATTTCCCTATTATAAAGACAAAGCCTTTCAAGGTAACAAAATATTAAAAAGTATGGCGGATATTTAGGCCAAAGTGGGTGAAGATAAAAATCGTTGTCATTATTTTATCTTTGTTATTAAAAAATTAGAGCAGAGATACACATTACAAATACACATAATATACAAATAAAATAAACAGTGTTTTATTTTCAGGTAGTCTACAATAGGTGTATTTAGCAGGAGCGTTCAAGAAATTGAATTAACAAATATAAAAATGAAACACTATATAGATTGATTCCTATTAAAGCAACTGTATTAAAGTTTTTCAGTCAAGAGTAGAGAGTGATTTTTCTCTTTGTGTTTGGTGTTTTATTAACATTAAAGGAATAATTCACCCCAAAATTAAAATAGGCTAGTGTTTGATTTTTATACCTTCATTTACTCACTCAAAAGTTGTTTTAAACCTGAACGAGTTTCTTCTGCTGAAAATAAATGCTATTTTGAAGAATGTGGAAAACCAAACACTTGCTGGTCTACAGTGACTTGCATAGTATTTTTTTCTCTCCTACTGTTAAAGTCAATGTGAACCAGCAACTGTTTGGTTATCCACATTCTTCAAAATATCTTCTTTTGTGTTCAGCACAAGAAAGAAATTAATACAGGTTTGGGACAACATGTGAGAGTAAATAATGACAGAATTACAATTTTAGGGTGAACTATTCCTTTAATTACAGTCGGCAGCATGTTTAGTACTGTCCCTTTAAGACCTGCACGCATCTAATATACAGGCATGCACGCGTTTCTCTCAGCTGTTTACTTTCATTTTAGACATAACCAACTGAGTCTATACATAAACCTGGTGTGTTTTGACAGTATTAGCACAAAACATAACTTAGTTCAGTAATCAGGCGCTGTTTGACGGGCTTTTTAGAGCACGCGCTTTGGGTGTATGTGCTCAGAAAAGGCGCTGGTCAGAACAACACTCGAGTGAAACGTTTAACCAGTAAGTCTTTGAAGCAGATGCAGATAATGTACTTTTGGTGACTGCGAATAAGTGCAGTGTCCCGTGAGAGTAACTCTACCACTGAGTTAACACTGATGTGAATGTATGTGGCGTTGTACAGTATAGAGACGGTGGCGCCAGAACTGCAGCTGATAGAATGCGCGCTGAAGTACGATACTACGATATTTCTTCAAAAAAGCAAATCGTGGAGACATTTTTTATAGTCCACGATCAAAAATCGTCATATCGAACACCTCTACCCTCGGCAGAAATCGCAGACCGGGGGCACCAGACCGCAAGGACACTTTACCGTCGGACCTCAAAGGGGCAGGGGCTCGAGCCCCCCTGGCCCCCCCCTTGTGCACGCCACTGTTGACATACTAAGGATTTTGTTTGTGTTCTGCTGAAGAAAGAAAGTTTTGCAGGCTTGGAATGACATGAGGGTGAGTAAATGATGATAGAATTGTCATTTTTGGTTAAACTAAACCTTTAATGACCCAGAAATAACTATTACTCTCACTGTGACTCTTTGAATTAAAGGTGTGGGCAAATTTTCACACATGTAAATCTATAAATAGTGCAGGGGTGTAAACACACATCAGGTGAAGGTGTGTGAGCTTTGTGAGAAAGAGAGAGAGCCACATGCAGAATCATCACTCTCAGATTTTAATCTCAGCAGGTTTACAGCAGGTGTTTCTGGGTAATGACGCTGTACTTTTGTCTCTGTTTTCTGTGCAGGTGGGTGAGGGGGGATTTGGAAAACAGGTGCTCAAAAACACAGCTGAATGGGAACGTCCACTCAACTTGTGTGTGTGAGGTAGATCACATTGCAGTCATGTGGGAGAGTCACATAAACGTCCATACAGCAATTTAACAGGTGCTATATGTTTTAAAACAGTGTGAATGGGTCACTCAATAGGATTTAACTAATATGACAGTTTAATTATCACTATGCTCCAGCCACTGTATATGAATACAACACACAAGGAATGACCCCTTCACCTCTTCTTTACGAGAACATATATCCAGACAACATTCATTTTCACTTAAACACACTCATCTGATTTAGATCTGACACTTTCTGACACTGTAAAGAATCCTAGTGAAAACAGATCACAGCAATAAGACTCAAATCTAAAGGACACATATTTTTGTGGTTGCTAAGTGACACCAAAATTGGCTCCTAGCCTTCAGGTGAATGGCAACAGAAATTTATTTATTACGTTTTTATTTCACCTGTTGTGTTGGGGAACACGCTGTGGACGGAGACATGTATTTTTATTGGAGGATTCCCCAAAAACATTTAATAAATAAATTTACCATGGAAACCGCAGTTTCTGCAGAATACTGTTAGTTACTTCAGTTGTTATTATTATGAAAAACTGATTGAAATTATGAAAACATTATGCAGTAAATTTACATAGCATCTCTATTCAAAATGATTGCAAGCTTTTAGAGTCTGTTATATGTGTGTATTTAATGTGTGTGTGTGTGTATATATATATATATATATATATTATTTGTGTGTGTGTGATATATATTTTTTTAAAATGACAAACTTTTTATTCACATATATTTATATAAATAAGTATAAGTTTTTTTGGTTAACACTAATGCTTAAAAGTTTGGGCTTGGTAGGATTTTTAGGGGCCAAGCACTGAAGGTGCTTAGGCACCTATTGTTTTTGTTGGCGTTATTATTATTATTATTCCGCCATTGTGTCTATGGCAGCCCATAGAACCTCTTGCGTGAAAGTTGTGAAATTTGGCACACTGATAGAGGACAGTCTCAACATTAACCATAGCAAATTTGAAGTCTCTAACTCAAACCCTCTAGCGCCACCACTTGTCCAAAGTTTCACTCATGATTATGCTAATAACTTTTGAACTGTAAGCCACAGAAGGAACATTTTTCCCTCTGATTCCTTGGCTCATGCCGAGTCGAATGGACACCAAAATTCAAAAATCGTAAGGTTTAGTTTTTTTGATATTTTCAATTGTTTGTAAAACCTACTTTTTCGAACTCGTCCTAGACGGTTCTTTCGATTTTCACAAAAATTGGCTCAGATCATCTACAGACCATGCTGGCAAAAAGTCATGGAATTCAAGTCGATTAGTCAAATCGTTCTTGAGTAACGTGCAAACAAATTCTACGAAAAGCACGCAAAAACGTATCTGAGGCTATATCTCCGCAACAGTTTGGCGTAATGAAACCAAACTTGGTGTGTGTTATGAAAAGCATGACACGATGCTACCTGCAGTGTGCCACCTAGTGGTCAGGAAAAATGGCTCTTGTTGCTGATAACTTCTCAGTGGTTTGGCCAAAAATCACAAAACTGGTCTCTTAAGATTCGGTGCATCATGCCGAGTTGAACCATATCCTATTTTCCCATGTCAGCCATTTTGGGCGTCGGCCATTTTGAATTTTGTAGTCAAATGCTATATTTTACGAACGCATTGATGTATCGTTATGAAACTTGGTATGGGTCATCAGCACGATGCCCTGAAGGAGCATGAGAAGTTTCGAGCCAGCACCGCCTAGTGGTAAAATCAATTATTCACATGCTTATAACTTTAGGTGTGGTCGACTTATTTTCACGGGAGTCACCTTTTTAGACTCTTGAATCCTTGCCGAGTCCAGCGATACCAAACTTGCCAGGTTGTGCCTATATGTCGATGTTGATCAAAAATACTTAAAAAATAATAATAATAATAATTATTATTATTTTAATCTTTATATATATTTTTAAATATTATTTATTCCTGAATTTTAAGAAGCCATTACTCCCATTTCGAAGTGTTCTCCTGTCTCCCATGAACAGAATAGCATTTATTTGAAATTAATTTATTTTGTCACAATATAAATGTTTTTATTGTCACTTTTGTTCAGTTTAATGCATGCTGGCTAAATAAAAGTATTCAATTCTTTAAAAAAAAATACTGACTTTTGAATGGCAGTGTATAAAAATGACCAGAGTTGGGTAATCTAATTACTTTTCCTGGTAACACAGTAAAGTAATGAGTTACGTTTTAAATTTATGTAATTTGATTACAGTTACTTATGTCAATAAAATTACGTTACTTAATTTACAAATACAGTAAAAATTAAGTAAAAATCATGTTTTACCGTCAGTGTGCCCTTTAATAAATCACCGGAGAATGGAGCTAAAATGAGAGTCCTACAACATTTAGATGTAATGTTGCCTATCATGTATTTCAAAATGTTGCACTCGACATATTTTAGTCTGGCATTATAGTTTGGGAAAAGTTGAACAAGTGAATGTATACAAGTTTATGTCACAGTAACACTAATAAAGTAAAAAATAAATGACTCATCAGAATGAGATCAACAGCTGGATTAAACCACATCGGCATCACAATTCAAGGCTTATTCTTCACAGCGCGTCTTCTTCCAAAAACGAAAAGTAGCCGAAATGAACTTGAATCTTTCTACAGAGGTGACGTGAGCGTTTACATGTTCGCGCCTCTCAAGATTGGTTTCGCGCGGATGATTATCTTATAGCGCGCGATGTGCGTGGCCATGATCACATTTTAGGTGAGCTCAAACGGGAAAGACTGGACCTCGCGTTGGTTTCATACGGATTCTTTTATGAGAGAATATTTGTTTTCGACATGACTTCGTTTAATAATAGACACTTCAAGCTTTCTTTAGATATAGGCCTACGTATTTCTCATGTCATTTTCGTTCATTTTAATGACTCGTTTCAGGAAGATATTCACGGAGACTGAGAATGCAGAAAGAGCACTTGTTTTCTTTATTTTACAAAAAAAAAAAAAAAGTTTTGTTGATATTGGGAGTGAATCAAGGTATACAAATAATAGGTCTACTTATGTATTTTTTCAGTCAATATGAAATTAATGAAAGAACTATGAGTTTCTCTTTGTAGTGTATTTTTTAGGTTTGATAACTTGAAAAGTAAAGTAAACTTGAAAGTAACTTGAAAGTAAAGTAATTAGTAATCTGATTACTTTTTAAATGCAGTAATGACATACAACATACAACATACAACAGCGCTGTATGTCGGCACTCTGCTCACATTCACAAGGCTATCGCCGCCAACGTTGTGCTGTTTCTTAGGCATTGCTATGTGGTTACTAAGGTGTTCTTGGTGGTTGCTAAGTGGTTCCTTATTGGCCCAAGTCAAAAGAGCTCAGGTGGTCTCTAAATGTGGCTCAGGTACCTATGTCAGTGTATAAAAATGGTCAGTTAGATTGCTTAAGTATAGTGCCACATATACACTACTCCTCAACACGCAACAAAATTTGATGTATCATTTACACCTGAAGCACAAATGGTGCAGCACGAGATATGCACTGAATTTTAATACTGTGTTTAGGAGTTTTGTTTAAATCTCTAAATGATCAATAGTAATATTGATGTTTTAATTGCCGAGTTTGCTTTGAAAATGCTTAAGAATGCATCATAAAGCATTGAAGGAGTATTTTGTTACACCCAGTTCTTACATCAGTAAAATCCAAACAGGTGTTCAGAATGCCTCAACAGGATTGTCCAATCAGATCTACACTAACAAAAGCTACAGGGCTAATACTACAGTAGATCTTCAGATATTAGGAGGGTTTATGAATGTAAATGTCTCTTGATAATGTAATTCAAAACTTTAATTAGAGATACAGAATGGCTGATGCTTCAGCCATGTACGTGCGGTTTTCAGATCACGAGGGCTAATCAGTGAATGAATTGAAGTGCCACAGGGTTGTAACATAACACCATTGAACGGTTGCATCACTGAAATGAGCTCAAAGTCCTGTTCAAAAGAGCTGTTTTGAAAGAGATAGTAAGAAATGTGTGTAATTGGATCAGATAAATCTGTTATTTCAGCATTAAGTGGACCAGAAACATACTCAGGTGTGTAAGTGCAGATGCCAATTCTTGGCCAACTTATGCTAAATGCACCATCCTGTTGTACACCTTATGTTGTTGTTTTACTGAGGAGGAAACAAACATCCGTATTCAAGGGGCGATAGAGTCGCACTCAAATACCGATTATGTTATTATTCAGTTAGCTACAGCAAATATAATATGCTGAGAATTTTACAAACTAACCTGTTGATCCACCTTGATAGTACACTGTAAAAAAAAAAAAAAAATGTTCAAAGTCGTAAATAAAACAATGATTATTGGATGTGTTACTTGCCATTTTTTGTAATTATTTGTAAAATTGAGCAATTCCTGAGTGAAAGGTAAAAAAAAAGAAGTTAAAAAGTAAAAATAATTCTGTGTCGTTGAAGCGAAAACCTGAAAGTGAGAATTGACTGTAGACAACGGTTTACGCTTATGCCTGCAATAGCACCCCTAGTAGCAATGCGTAGGATGCAATGTACTTCTGTTACGCTATGAATTGCGTTCTGGCTCATTTCGGAACACAGTAGCTATGTTCCCATCCAAAACTGCATATTTAACTTTATTTGCATATTTAACACAAATTTGGAATATTTCTTTCCAAGAGAAAAAAAAATGGTCACATCGACTATTGAGACAAAGTCACGTGACTTTTTGTTGCGTATCAAAGGATTTATTTGGTAATTTTAAGCTCATTTAAGCTTTTTATGCACATTTTTGGAACTTTTATGCATCTTTGCATTTCCTTCCAGTATTTTTTTTAATGCAGTGTTCCAAATTTGCATAAAAATAGATGAATGTAAACATAGCTATTAACAGACAAAAAGCTTCCAAGAATTGTTGCGTTGTTTACATCCAAAACAACACAGTGTTAATCTGACATTTTTCATAATATAAACTATGACAAAAAATGTTGTGGTTTTTGCATGAACTTTCCCTTTAAGTGGAGTTTGTAAACAAATTGTAGTTCAGAATGGGTCCTATATGGAATCTGAGTGTATAATGTTTTTTGTTAATTATTTTTGACCCCATAACCCGCTATAACCTTCTTTTAATCTTATCCAGCCAGCATTTCTGGCAGAGTGTTTTGTTTAAACATTGTAAAAAGGTTGCCCTTTTTACACTGTACATTAACCATACAGTTTTGAAGAAGGCACACGTGAAAGCGTACAAGAATAAACATCAGCGCGTATCACTCGCTCAGATCAGTGAATTCATATATGCTTAGCGCTCAAGGTAAATGGGTGAGTGAGTGTGACAGTGAATGAGAGAGAGAGAGTCTGTAATCAAGCACAGTTTAGCAGTGGGAAGGGTCACAGTGTGAGCGGGAGGGGAAGAGAGCGAGAGAGAGAAACATCTCCCATCTGTGTGTTTATTCTCTTTACAGTGTAAGACAGGCAGGCAACAGAGAAACAGGCTGTATGATGAGCTCAAGAGGGATTTTTACAGATGGGATGAGCTCCCGGCATGATATGTCAACCCTGTGACTTCCTTCACTAATGATCCTCTCTGATCTTTGACGTCCCCGCTCAGAGCACGCTTCCCCACCTGAGGAGTCTGTTTCCAGAGTTTCTCTCCCCTCACAGACAGACCGAGTCAACTGGAGAATATGTCAGAGCTCAGCTCCAAAAAACAAGGATTTAAAAAATGCCGGAGTGCCACTTTCAGCATTGATGGCTTCAGCTTCACTATTGGTAAGAACAGCTGGTCAGGTATGTGTGGGTGGATGTGTGTTTCTGTGGCCAGCACTGATTTTTTTTCTTTGTGAGCGAACATGGTGCTGCTGCAAGTGCCTTTGGGCTTTTGAAACCATGAATTAGTCTGTTTAGTTTGAGAAAACCCTTTTTTTTGGTTCACCTCAAACGAATGTCAAAATCTGAATACAACATGAGGGTTAACTTTGCATTATATTTACGGGTCCCAGAGACCTCAATGCTGTGTAATAATAATAATAATAATAATAATAATAATAAATGTCAATAATAAATTATTATTATTATTATTATTACTAATGATATCATTTTATGTATTTA
This sequence comes from Onychostoma macrolepis, assembly GCF_012432095.1. NCBI lineage: Eukaryota > Metazoa > Chordata > Actinopteri > Cypriniformes > Cyprinidae > Onychostoma > Onychostoma macrolepis. Next base: position 6,254,811 of record NC_081178.1, on the reverse strand, counting down.
TTATTTTTTTGTTATTATTGTTGTATTATTCTAAATTCTTTCTTAATAAAAATGGTAAAACTGGAATTCTTAATAATGATAATATTATTATTAATTATGAATAATAATAATAAATACTTTTTCTTGTTTTCTTTATTATTATACACTAAATATTAATAAAATATTACATTTTCTGTAATATAGTACTATTGTGTCTGTTTTAAGTCAATTTGAGCAAAAAAAAAAAAAAAACATTGCAAAAATGCAAGAAATCCAAATAAACCAATCAAACATTCTTACCATGTGAAATCCACTGCAATAAAGCATATTTATTTTTTGGGAGGTTTCTGAAACCCCAAATATTTGGAGGACGTGTTTTGAAGTTGTCAGCACGTTTATAGTCAGTTCTCATACAGTTCTCAAAGTTGTTAAGTAAGTATCAACCTGATACGTCAGAATTTTGTTTTGAGCTATTCAATTTATCATGGGGTCCTCAGACCCTGATAGAGCATGAGGGTTAAATTAGCATATGTATGCTCTAAATTTTGGTGTTTATGCATATGTGAAGGTTTCAGAAAAGGGTTTAGAAATGTCTCAATGAGTCACTGATCTTAACACAAGCACAAGGGTTTGTTAAATTGGTTCAAGACATCTTGAGATCGCTTTCGTTGCATGCAAACTCTATTTTCTGTTGTGTCATAGTAACATGAATGCAACAAAGTGATTGTCTCTTTCAGTCTCTCTGGGTTTCTCTGAGTCGCCTGAGTACAATTAGATTACATAAGAAACAACTTTTTTCAGTTCAAAATGAGTCACGGTCCTCTGTGCTCTCCAAGAAGCGTGCATTCTTTTATTGTCCTGTCAGATGACGAGGGACACAACATCAGGACGTTGATGTTTCTGACTGGGTTAGCCGATTTAGGCAGGCGCTGAACAAAGAGAGCTTGAACGGCGAAGTGACATGACAGTTGTTGTAGCAGAACATTGGATGGCAGTAATTATACTCCTAAAAGGTCAAGGGCTTATATAACAGACCACAATCAGGAGATGAAGAAGTGGAGAAACCACGACCGTGCTCAAATCAAAGGTATCAGGTGGAAAACATAGTCATGTGATCATTCCGAGTCCTTTTGTGACTTCTAACCTGTCATATTAATTCTGTTTGATGGGATGAATTCTCGTGGGAACCTGTGTTTATCATTAAACCGAAGCCCACACAAACAGTCATGCTTTTAAATCGCACTGGGCCAATGATAAGGGTTTTCTCCTGTGGATCTCCCATGCTGCCTTTGCGATTACCGTCTCCATGGTCACCAGCGGAGGCAGGATGTGATGTCACGACCTAGTGATTCTTGCCTCTCCCTGACAAACAACCTGTTCGTTTCCCCATAGTGCTGCCTGTGTGTGTGTGTGTGTGTGTCTGTGTGTGTCTGTTTGTGTCTGTGTGTGTGTCTGTGTGTGTCTGTGTGTGTGTGTGTGTGTCTGTGTGTGTGTGTGTGTGTGTGTGTACCTGTTTTTCTATTCAGGTGGGGACTTAAACCTGAATACACACAGACTCATGTGGACTCGTGTCACGGTGGGGACCTAAATTGAGGTCCCCACGGGTAAACAAGCTAATAAATCACACAGAATTAAGTTTTTTGAAAATCTAAAAATGCAGAAAGTTTCCTGTAAGGGGTTTAGGTGTATAGGGTTGGTGTAGGGCAATAGAATATACAGTCTGTACAGTAGAAAAAGCATTAAGCCTATGGAGAGTCCCCACAAGGATAGCAAACCAGACGTGTGTGTGGGGATGCCTGATGGGGCCTCATTAGAGCACCTGTTGAGGAGTCACTAAGGCTTCTGGGTCAGATGTGGAGCCTGTATGAAGACCACATACTTTATTACTAATGTTATTTTATTACTCTATCTCTATATATGTGTGTGTGTGTGTGTGTAATACAAACATTATTATTATAAAAAGAACTATTTATTATTTTTACTTATATATGTATATATATTATAATTGTAAAATAATTTTGTTAATTTATTATTAATAATATTTATAATATGATGAATCTACTTAACTATAATAAATCTATATATAATAATTCATATATAATCTATAAATCTCATATATAATCTAATCTATCTATAATCTATAGAATGTGTATTTGTATAAAATCAAATCATATAATAATAATAATAATAATAAGATAATCAACATTTATTAACTAGTAATTTTGTATGATTTATTTATAGAAACGAATGCACACACACACACACATATATACGTATGGAGACCTGTATGCACTGTAATATAGATCCAGAGGGGTGGATTGAAAGGAGAAAGGGGTCTTTGCTGGTTACCTGGCAGGGGAGGTGTGGGTGATAGCATGCGCCCCTCACTGGGGGCCTTTCTGTCGTCAGCACATTAGAGGAGTAGTGTGAGCTGCCCAGGGGGAGTCATTATCGCTAATGAAGAGTCCTTCCTCTTCTCCTGAGTACTGACTCGTTGGACACTCAGCAGCCTGACGAACTCGCCGTGCTAAAGGCTCCTTTCTGATTTCCCTCTCATTACCCCTGTGCCCCCCGTGGACCGGCAGTCCCCACTTAACAACCTCACGTCTCTCTCTCACTCACTTGCTGTCTTTTTTCATGTAATGGTTCTTTCTTTCCGCTCTTTTATTCACCTGTGTGATTCTCAGTGGTTCATCATTTCTCTGTCTTCCATGCCTTTAAATGGCTATTTATGTTCAGCTTTTAAAAAAAATCCCGGGTTGATGTTATTAACTAAAGTTAAATCTATTACAAAAAAAAAAAAAAAAGTTAATTTAATAATAAAGCTGAAATAAAATATATTAAATAAAAACAACTAAACGAAAATTAGAAATGTTGGTATGGCATCACTAAAATAAGTACAATAAATACAAACAAAATATATTTTTATATTTTTATAAAAACTTTTATATATATTTTTATATTTTTATAAAAATATATATAAAATTGACAAAAATTAAAATGACTAAGAATTCAACTAAATTTAAAAATAACTGAAAATATAAAGACAATTTGAAATAAAATAATAATAAAAAGTATAATTGGAAGTAATTTTATTGTATTAAAATTTTATCACAAATAAAATGTATTTTTATATATTTTTAATATTTTATGCTATATTAGTTACATTACACTTTCATAAATGTACATTTAACAATCAGAAGCCTCTTTTCTGTTATTTTCAAATAAAATTTGTATAGGGATTAAATTATATACAGTAAATGGAATGGTAGGCCAATTAACAGAAAAGCTGAAACTAAATACATTTATGTTGTTTTTTTGTTTGCTTTTTTTATATTAGGATTATGGAATTTTGTACATGCTTATTAAATTATTATATTTAACAACCCCCTTTTGTTTTGAAATTTTCTTTTCGAATCAGACGCCACTAATTCACAGGTTCAGTCTCGTTCTTGCCAATTTGACGTGTTTCTAGATGTCTGTAACCTTCTGTTTTGTTGTTAGGGTTTCTAAACCTCTTGTGGATTCGGTAAGCAGCGTTTCCAGCCATCAGTTGTTATTAATGTAATTAGTTCAGTGTCGTTAGGTGGCCTGCAGGGGGAGCTGTTCGTCCAGTTTTTACAGCAGTGCACTTTCTCTATGTAAACAACACAGCTGCTTGTTGCATCTTTCACCTCATACGGCTTCTTCTACTCATCCATCCTGAAGCTGTTTGACACTTTTACTGCTCAGAAGCTTAAAAGCCATGGCACAGTTGCTTTTTTTCAGTAGAAACTCTTAATGTAAAAACAGAAAAACTGCATGGTTGATGTCCCTTCAGCAGCTGACTGCGTTTAAACCAGAGCAGGATTTATGTCTGCATTTATAGAGAATGTAGGAGGTCTGTCTTATGTATTACACATACGTCACACACATTTATCTGTGACCTTACTTTACTATAAATCAAACAGCACAAAACTGCTGACTTTTTTCACTCCTCTGTTCTGAGTTTCTCTCTCATAGTTTCAAAGATGATTTCAGTTATGTTTCATGTAAGTATCAACTCTGCTTTTAATTGTTTATTCTAAAATAAGAGGTGAAGTAAATATGGTAGTTGTTATATAGGTAATGAATGTGAATGGCATAGCCAGATGATTTGGACTTTAATGAGAAATGTTGAGTTTACATAGAAATTACGGACATTTACAGACTTTAGCATCTGAACACAGTTTGAGACATTTGTGAGATCTCACCTGAAACCCTTGAGGCATGTGTGATTACTAGATTATGTTTTTTATGAGAAACTTTTGATTTGAAGCAGACTTTAGGAGTTTCAGTTAGCTATGTTTAGGAACAACAATTGAGATTTCGTTTGATTTTTCTTTCCAAAGGATTTCCTTTTCTCATTTCTCATTCTCATCTGCCAGTATGGAAGCCCATATCTGCCACTGAATAAAAAATAAAGAAAGGTACACTTTTAAAAATAAAGGTGCTTCATGATGTCATAGAAGTACCTTTTTGTCTAAATGGTTCCATAAAGAACCTTTAAAGGGATACTCCACCCCAAAATGAAAATTTTGTCATTAATCACTTACCCCCATGTCGTTCCAAACCCGTAAAAGCTTAGTTCATCTTCGGAACACAATTTAAGATATTTTGGATGAAAACCAAAAGTTGAATAAAGTTGATATTTTAGGTTTTTTTGCACACAAAAAGTGCTCTCGTCACATCATGAACTTCAGATTGCACGTCTGATGGCAGATGGACTGCTTTGACTACATTTTTCATAATTTTATGGACCTTGACAGTGCAATTTACTATGCAGTCAATAGGACAGTCACAAGCCTCCCGGTTTTCATCTAAAATATCTTAAATTGTGTTCTGAAGACGAATGAAGCTTTTACGGGTTTGGAACGACATGGTGGTAAGTGATTAATGACACAATTTTCATTTTGGGGTGGAGTATCCCTTTAACATCTGAAGAACCTTTCTGTTTCACAAAGGGTTCTTTGTGGCGAAAGAAGGTTCTTCAGATTATAAAAAGTTAAGAAATAGATGGTTCTTTAAAGAACCTTTGACTGAATGGTTCTTTGTGGAACCAAAAATAGTTCTTCTATGGCATCGCTGTGAAGAACCTTTTAAGCACCTTTTATTTTTAAGAGTGTTATTGCAACTTTTTATCTCACAATTCTGACAATTTTTTCTCACAATTGCGAGTTTACATCTCGCAGTTTTGAGAAAAAAAGATATAAACTCGCAATTGCAAGCAATAATGTCGGAATTGCGAGTTTATGTCTTGCTATTCTGACTTTATAACTCGCAATTGTGAGTTTAGATCACACAATTCTGAGATAAAAAGTCGGAATTGCAAATAAAAAGTCGCAGTTATCTTTTTTTTTCTTTTTTTTATTCAGTGGTGGAAACAGGCTTCCATAGCCTCTCATTGTGGACAAATGGCAAACCACCCTTGTATTGTGTATATTTATTATACTTTATTGTTATTGTATTACCATATTCTTTGCATATTCATGAGTCATATGCAAATGACAAGCTGAGTGTAGTGATTTATGCTTCATTTTAATGCATGCAGGAATATGCATCAGGTAAACGACATAAACAACAGCATTGATTTTCACATAAAACCGAAAAGTAATTTTCGTACTTTCATGACTGTTTCCGAAAAAACCTGTCTGAGAGCAAACTTGAGATTTGTGGTGAGAAAAACGATTTCTGGTGAGTCATCATGATTGTTGAAGAAAGGTCTACATCACTCATCTATCTGTGCGTTTCGTTCTTTCTCTCCACAGTGGCGAATGAAACTGGAGAGAGCAGTGCGAGACCTCTGGCACGATTCGCACGTGAGTATGTGAAATCAAATTGAAACTTTGTTGTTGACTTGACTTTTACTTTAAAATTGTTTCCTGCCACTGTGAGAAAACCGGTATGAGGGTGACACACAAAAGTTCACAGTCTCCATTGATCAATCACACTGATCTGTAATCATAACACCAGTGAGAGGTGTTAGAAATCATTCAGATTGTCTCTGAAAGTATGCAACCTGCATCCTGCCATCTTTGCCAACAGGCACTCAGTTGTGGAAATATTTATTTAACCCAATCACTTGAGCATTAATATCATGTGACTAACCAGCTAAACCTTCACCCCTTGACTGCATGTTTGCAAAACAGGAAACTGGCAAGAATCGTTTCTCTTTCCTCTCTCTATTTCTCTCTCTGCCCTGGTCTTGCATTCTGTCATCTGCACCCCTCTGAGCTTTTGATCTCTGATTGTTGCATCAGGTTCCAAGTCCCAGAATGCTTTGTGGAACGCCATCACTGCAGGCATCGGCATCAAGGACAAAGACAAGCGGGGTATCCTGATTGACCCGCGGAGCCCGGAGGAGATTCTAGCTGATGACCTGCCCTCTGTCGACAGTCCTGATGCCATGGAGAAGACCGCCATCAGGTTTGGAGGGAATCACACACTCACTCACACCTCGATCAATCAGTATGGGCCGATATCTGCTCTCGATCAATCGACGCTGGTTCTGTGTTAACTGCTTTTGTGAAAAGTGCTTTTTCTTTACTGGCTGAAACTGGGTGAATGGTCATGCTCTGTTAGCAGGAAGTACGCAGTGATTATGTCAGATAAAGTGCTTTGTGCATGTGCATTTTCTACTCATAAGCGCAGCTGGCAGGCCTAGATAGGATTATTGATTTGTTTAGGAGCAATGGTGTCAAACCAACACTTCTATTACAGATCACAGCAGGCTTCTCAATACTGAAAGACCACGCTCTCAAAATGACGGTTCCAGCTGGAACCAAAAGGCTTTTAGGTCACAAAAGCCATAGGAGAACCTATTTAAACCCTGCTAAGTAGTTTCACATTCTAGTTATTTAGAAGACCTTCTGTTTTTTTAAGAGCTCAAGAACCAATGTCATGATACAAGGACCTTAAAATGTAACTTATTTACTTTCCAAAGAACCATAAATTCTTATCGGTATAGGTTTCAAAGAGGTTTTCACTGCTACTCCATAAAAGAACCATTTTTTGGTTCCCAAAAGCACTTTTTGTGCAATGAAAACGTTCCAAGGATGTTAAAAGTTTTTCATGAAACCATAGATGCAGATAGCCTTTATATCTGAGAGCATATAGCAACTCAAGAGACCTATACAGCAAATGGCTCTTGAAAATAAGTAGCCTTACAGTTTATTTTTAAGAGAATATATATATATATATATATATATATATATATTTTTTTTTAATAGTAATGTCTTAATAAAACTTTATGGAAAATTGCAAGATATAAGCAAAGATAGCATACGTCTGTCCAAACTATTTCTTGACCATACTCATTTTATTTTTTATTTTATTTTATTCAAATCACATTCAGTACGTATATTTTAACATTTGTTCGTAAGGTACATTTTTCAACGTTATAAACCCCCCTCCCACAACAATCCAGTAAACCATCCTAATACATACCAATCCTAGTGTATCCCGAACCGATTTCACATGGACTTCAGACACATAAATCCCATCATTGCGGCATTCTGAAAAGGAACGACAGGAAAATGAATGATGAAACTGAATGATATTTGGACTCGGTCTGCTGGTGCGACCGGCTGTGTTAAACAGGGAGACTCCAGTGGACTGTGATGTTCTGTATAGTGAGTGGCTCCTCATTAATCACCCTGTGTGAAGAAGGGAGGGGAGAACCGTATGGCATTAGTCCTGACGTCAGCACCAGGCACCGTCTGCTATAAATATCCGCCGTAAACGTGTGCTCCAGTGAATCCTTAATGTTCTATTAGTGTGTTATTGTGCACTTGGGGAGCTCGGGAGGGCATATTCGGCACGTCGGGTGATGGGTTGCAGGTGAGAGAGTCCCCCCTCCCAGCTGAGAAGTAACCAGTCTGAACATGGCATGATGGGATGGCAGGATGTGGCATGCCAAAACCCGCCTACTTGTCATCAGATGTCCCACAGAGAGAGCTTAACCCTTCACCAGCAAGACAAGAAGCAATAAACAAACAGAATGACCAAAAAAAAAACAGATTAAAAATAGTTTTGTTCATAGTGACTATGACTGCCATGCACCAAAAAGCACAATAAAAGTAGTCTAAATGTCTCATGCACTATATGCTAAGTATATACTATATTAACTTAGACACTCAGTGAATTATAATTCACTTATAATCTTGTCCTTTACTTGAACTTGAGAATCATATCAGTCTGATTCATGATGCATGAAGCAGTTCTTTTGAACCAGTTATTTTAAAAAACCTAAAGAGTAGTATGAATGACTTGTGCACTAAATACTAAGTCCTCTGAAGTAATTTGAATTATAATTCACTCATAATCTTGTCCTTTAGTTGAACTTGAGAACCCTATCTTTTGAGATACACTGTAACCCTCTGGGGCTGCTCACGTGGCAATCAAAAAAAAAAAAAAAAATATATATATATATATGTATGTATATTTTTAAGTGAAATGAAATGTACTATATTTTAGTTCAATAATGTTTTTCATTTAACATTTTGTGTTTTTAGGGGATTTTATGGTACTAAATTATATGAAATAGTGATTCATTTATTACCCATTAATCATTTTTTGAGCATAGACCTCAAATTAAATTTCTTTTAAAAGAAGACACTTGGCATAATTACTCTGCATGAAAACTGCATGAAAACCAAAGCCATAAATCTAAAGGAAGTTGTGTTCCAAATTTGAGGTTGATATCTTAAAAAATTAGCTTTCAGTTAGATTTAGTTTGGGCGTAGTACCATTAGATGAAATTTGCTTCCCATTCATTTCCAATACAAGTGTAAATATTTTTTTCAGGACCGTTTAACCTTTTCGAATGACCATGAATTTTGTGTGTGCACAAAGCAAGTGCCAATAGGAAGTTTTGTACCATTCCAATGAAGGAAAAAAAAAACTAACATTTTTAGGTAAAAAATGTCCAAACAGCTCTGGAGGGTTAAGTAAACAAATCAGACTCATCAGTATCTCGAGTTAAACTCACTTATTCAATTATCTGGATACAATGGTTTTTAAATGAATAGACCTGGAATATAGTGTAAGGAATACTGAATTTGCTCTTAATTTACTGGGTGAACTATTGATTTAAGACGCAGACACATTGAGACAATGGGATTTGTGGAATTGTGCTTGTTCTTGCGTGTGTGTGCGTGTGTGCATGTGTGCAAGGCTGATGAGGTGTGTGTGTGCACTTAATTAAAAGGGCAAGAAAAGTAATGCACCTTTGAGTGAGTGGTTAGAGAGGACCAGTCTGATCTTATGTTAAGCAGAGGTCTGTGGGTTTTTTTCCCCCAGGGTGAGATATTAAGATTGGCAGGGCTGCTCTTCCATTAGTCTTATCTAGAAATTGTGTGACTAAAGAGTTGAACTGATTCAGCGTGACCCTCACAGATTGGAATGTCAGCCGCATTTATTATTCTAATTTACTAAGAGGTGACTTTTACTCTATGTCAGACACGTTCACCTTGTCGCCTGTCAAGAAATACTGCACATCCTGGAAATTTCTCTATGGTTTTAAAATAGCTTTTTGATTCTGGTTCTTTTTAACATTTTATGTCATTTGAAGGCTCAAATCTCATGCTGTGATTGTTTTTTATGAAGGAAATAATTCATTAACCAAAATCAGGTGGATAATAAAGTCTGATCACATAGTGATAAAACAACTCTATTTTATATGATTCGAAATATCATTTATGTCTGTAATGCAGACAAGTTACACAGAATTTTTATACTTAAAATTAAAAATGTAATTATGGAAAACAATTGCTAAAAATTCTGAATTTTTTAAAATTTAAATGCTATTCCTTAAAAACCTTGATATTCCTGCCCCCAAACCAGGCCCGGGTCCAGCATCAAATCACTGAGGGTGCTTCTTAAATTAGTGAGGGTGCTCTAACTGTATATATACATACATACATATATATACATAGCCTATACAGAATATTAGTTGCGTCCATTGCAATGGAGCCATGAGCGTTCCGTTCATAATCATTCAAAGCTGTCCCTCATCTTAGTTCATCCATCGAGATCTCACAAAGATACGTTTAGTTATTATCAATTAAGTTCTTTACACTGCACAACGAATCTCTTATTTGCATCGCGCCAACACTTTGTTATAATGAGATAATTCATGCTGAACACAATACCTGAACAAAAACTCATTTTAAAACTTCTTGATTCAAGAAATCAACAGATGTGCCTGTGATTGACTACTTTGCTCAATGCTGAAAACACGCTGAAATATAAATTGATCTCCAGAGCGCAAATCATAACGCACTGGATATTTAGCCAAATCTGCAATAAAATGGAATTAATACAGCTTTAACTGAGGGTGCTTTTGATTTCTTTTTAGGGTGCTTAGCACCCCCGTAGAACCGGGCCTGCCCCAGACGTGTGCCATTTGAGCTAATAAATAAAAATGATTAATATTAATAATATTAAAAGATATGATATGGCTTAAGTTCTTCCTTCTGTGGGTTTTTTTCCACCAGACAAAAATCTAGTAGATGATAAATAATAAGATGATATAATTTGCATTGTTATTTATGTCTGTAACACGAAAAATGCAGGATGAGTTATGGTGAATTTTAGTATTAAAAAAAAAAAAAAGTTATTTCCAAATGCAATTGCTAAAAATTCTAATTTGAATTTATAAAATTTTATTTATTTATTTATTTTTTAATTTAAATGCTATTGAAATGGTTAAGAACAATTGTGCCATTTCAGTAGGTTACTGAAATAAATATATATTTATAAATACAATAAATACAATTTAATTATATTAATATATAAAATAATGACAAACATTTTTTGTTAATAAAATATGAATAAAACTACTTTATTTAAAGCCGATTAATTGAATAGATTATTAACAGATTAATTGCTTATCAAAATAATGGTTAATTGCAACTCTTTCTTGATTATCTGTAGATTTTCACTTGCTTGGAAAACAGACTGCAGTCATGCACCTATGCATCTTTCCACTCTAATGATGCTGTTAGGTAGCATTCATTTCACACTCAATTCTTCTTTCTCTCTCGCTCTTATTCTTTCTCCCTCTTTCCTCTGGAGCAAATTCATGTGTAACACAGCAGGCTGAGGTTCATCTCCTCTGAATGAACTCATTACGTCTGAGGTGCGAGGCGCAGCAGGATTGTTTCAGAAGAGCGTCTGTCTCTCCTTACATCAGCTGTCCCCGATGCTTCTCCTGACTTATGGATGATTTGACCTTTGCACGCCTCCGATCTTTAGCCGGAGCTCGTGGGAGCATACACAGGTGGACGTCCCATTCTCATCTCGCCCAAACGGCGAGTTTTCTTTCGATTATCGTTTCTCTTTTAGCCCCAGCTTTCTGCCGGCTCTCTGATAGGTCTGTAGCAGGCAGAGCTCATTTTAGTGGAGAAACCTAATTTTCCAGTTGAGCGCAGCCCGTTGAGTAGAATGAACTGAGTGAATGAAAGCAAGATTGAGTGGGATCTTACAGGAACGCAGGAAAACAGGGCTGGTGCCAGTCGGGCAACACTTTAGTCCAGCTGTGATTGGAGTTAAAGCTTAAATGAAAATCATTTAAATGTAGCATTAAAGGGAAAGGTCATGCTGCTGTCATTTATTTACCCACAGACAGATAATGTCATTTTTTAATGTCATTTTTGAGTGAACTATCCCTTTAACTATGGAAGTTTCTGTCACTAAATAAAAAAGGTAATTATGAGATTTATCTCATAATTCTGACTATTTTTCTCGCAATTGCGAGTTTACACATCACAATTCTGACTCCTTTTTTTTTTTTTTTTTTATTAGATAAAAACACGCAATTCTGACTTTTTTCCCCTGCAAATGCAAGTTTGTATCTTGCAATTCTGTCTTTTTTTCTCAAAATTGCGAGTTTTTTTTCTTGCAATTCTTGCAATTGTGACTTTTCTTCTCAGAATTGCGAAAATTGCAAGAAAAAAAAAATTGCAATTTCGCAAAATAAACTCTGAAACTATCTGAATTGCGAGTTTGTGACTTTCTTTCTCAGAATTGTGAATTTAAATCTAGCAATTCTGAGTTTTTTTTCTCACAATTGCGAGTTTATATCACGCAATTCGGAGAAAACAAGTTTGAAATGCGAGTTTGTATCATGCAATTCTGCAGAAAACAGAATTGCAAGATGTAAATATATATATATATATATATATATATATATATATATATATATATTAGATTTTCCAGGCTTTACAAGGTTAAGTTGTCACCTTGAAATAGTGAATTAAAATATTTTATCTATTCAATTGCAGCAATTTGCAGATTGCTCACCAATTAAGTTTCAGCCTATTGATAGGCAGTTCATGTAGGGTGATTAATCACCTGAAAAAGATCTGCATCCTTTCTTTCCTAAGCTTTGTTTATCCTGTCATTCTTCCACAAAGGAGGCCCTGGAGAGTATTTGTTTTCTCTGACCTACAAATCTCAAAGACCAGAGGCTGTCATGTTTAGGGAGCTTGTTACTTAATATGAGTGTTTCCCTCCCCCTCCCCCCACCAAGTCACCTGACCTGCCCGGTGCAGACCCTACTGTGAGCTGACGGGATTAAAAACTCAATAATTCATGCACTGACTGGATGTTAATTAGCTTGTCCAGTCCGGCTTTGTATTTGTGTCTTTTGGCTCTGCGGTGCCCTTGAGTTTAAGGCAGAGGATAACTATCACTAGTCATCAAAGTGTTACTTATGTATGTAATGACACAGTAGTTTAAGAACATAATGAAGTCAGGTTTTTATTTTATATATATATTAATTACATTAGTTCATTTATATACAAATATATTTAAAACAAATTCAGTATTTTTTAATATAGTTGTAAATTTTATATAATTTATAAATTATAAATTTAATATAAATTGTTATATATATATATATATATATATATATATATATATATATATATAAGCAGTGGGGGAAAAATTATTTGATCCCCTGCTGATTTTGTACGTTTTCCCACTGACAAAAAAATGATCATTCTATAATTTTAATGGTAGGTTTATTTGAACAGTGAGAGACAGAATAACAACAAACAAATACAGAAATACGTATTTCAAAAAAGTTATAAATTGATTTGCATTTTAATGAGTGAAATAAGTATTTGATCCCCTATCAATCAGCATGATTTCTGGCTCCCAGGTGTCTTTTCTACAGGCAAGGAGCTGAGATTAGGAGCACTCTCTTAAAGGGACAGCTCCTAATCTCAGTTTGCTACCTGTAGAAAAGACAACCTGTCCACAGAAGCAATCAATCAATCAGATTCCAAACTCTCCACCATGGCCAAGACCAAAGAGCTGTCCAAGGATGTCAGGGACAAGATTGTAGACCTACACAAGGCTGGAATGGGCTACAAAACCATCGCCAAGCAGCTTAGTGAGAAGGTGACAGCAGTTGGTGCGAAAAAACACAAAATAACTGTCAGTCTCCCTCGGACTGGGGCTCCATGCAAGATCTCACCTCGTGGAATTTCAATGATCATGAGAACGGTGAGGAATCAGCCCAGAACTACACGGGAGGATCTTGTCAATGATCTCAAGGCAGCTGGGACCATAGTCACCAAGAAAACAATTTGTAACACACTACGCCGTGAAGGACTGAAATCCTGCAGTGCCCCTGCTCAAGAAAGCACATGTACAGCCCGTCTGAAGTTTGCCAATCAACATCTGAATGATTCAGAGGAGAACTGGGTGAAAGTGTTGTGGTCAGATGAGACCAAAATCCAGTTCTTTGGCATCAACTCAACTCGCCGTGTCTGGAGGAGGAGGAATGACCCCAAGAACACCATCCCCACCGTCAAACACAGAGGTGGAAACATTATGCTTTGAGGGTGTTTTTCTGCTAAGGGGACAGGACAACTGCACCGCATCAAAGGGACGATGGACGAGGCCATGTACCGTCAGGGCCAGCGCATTGAAAATGGGTCGTGGATGGGTATTCCAGCATGACAATGACCCAAAACACACGGCCAAGGCAACAAAGGAGTGGCTTAAGAAGAAGCACATTAAAGGGATAGTTCACCCAAAAATTCAAATTCTGTCATCATTTACTCACCCTCAGGTAGTTCTAAACCTGTATTAATTTCTTTGTTCTACCGAACACAAAGGAAGATATTTTGAAGAAAGTTTGTAACCAGGCTGTTTTGGGGCACCATTGACTTCCATAGTAGGAAAAAAAATACTATGGAAGTCAATGGTGTCCCAGAATTGCTCTGTTTCCCACATTCTTCAGAATATCTTCCTTTGTGTTCAACAGGACAAAGACATTCATACAGGTTTGGAACTACTTGAGGGTGAGTAAATGATGATAGAATTTTCATTTTTGGGTGAACTATCCCTTTAAGGTCCTGGAGCGGCCTAGCCAGTCTCCAGACCTCAATCCCATAGAAAATCTGTGGAGGGAGCTGAAGGTTCGAGTTGCCAAATGTCAGCCTCGGAACCTTAATGACTTGGAGCAGATCTGCAAAGAGGAGTGGGACAAAACCCCTCCTAAGATGTGTGCAAACCTGGTGGCCAACTACAAGAAACATCTGACCTCTGTGATTGCCAACAAGGGTTTTGCCACCAAGTACTAAGTCATGTTTTGCGAAAATACTTATTTGACTCATTAAAATGCAAATCAATTTATAACTTTTTTGAAATGCATTTTTCTGGATTTTTTGTTGTTATTCTGTCTCTCACTGTTCAAATAAACCTACCATTAAAATTATAGACTGATCATTTCTTTGTCAGTGAGCAAACGTACAAAATCAGCAGGGGATCAAATAATTTTTTTCTCCCACTGCATTATAGTAATATTGTTAATAATATCAATATGAATTTAAATATTAAATATATACACACATATATATTTGAATGTGTACAGGCACTGATAGTGAAATGTTTCTTGATATTTGTCAGTTATTGAGAAATACCATAGCTCAACCTGTCCGGATGGCAACATGGATATGGATATTCCCTCGTGAAATTCGCTACTTGGTTTTAGTCACAGAACAATTTGAATTATTTTTTAATGAAGAGGGAATATTCCGGTAGGTCATCAATCTACACAGGCAGACCAATGACTGCATGATTAGATATGCCAGCTATGTTAATTAATAATGCAGATATATTTCATTTCTTTCGTGCTCTCTCTCTCTCTCTCTCTCCATCACCGTTCATTCTCATTTATTCATTATATTCTTGCTTAAAGAATTGAGTGAATAGAATGATGAAATCAATAAAAAATTACCATGGAATTCTTACCATGTTGAGCAATAAATGGCATTGATTGTATGGTAATGGACAGACTGATCTCTTCCCTGTAGTTCCACCCACTCCAGCTTGTTGAAGAACAAACTGCATGCTGTTTATCTCCCCTCAGAGGTTTTCATTTTTATTGTCTGTTAAATATTCATGTCTGATGCTGTTTCTGTTGCTGTTTGCTTTCTACCTGCATATTTGTTTTGGGAAGGTCAGATTTGAATAATTCTGTGCGGTCATGCTTTTTGCGTCATTTGCCCAACAACACTGATTTAAAAAAGCGGAAACTCCAGCTTACGATATCCAAATGTTAAAACACTTAACAGCACATATTTCAGGAAAGTATAGTTTCTATCCTAAGCCATGAAAGATTTGTGCACTTGGAAATAAACATTGTGTCAATATTTACTCACCCTCTTGTTTGAAATCTGTGTGCTGTTATTTGTTACTTAGAACACAAAAGGAGTTTTTGAAGCTCTGCAATTCATAGTCAAAAGAAGCTGTCAAGCTCAGAAAATTATAGACAAACATCAAAAACCACGAAAGCCTCATGAAAGTTGTACATGCACTTATAGTTTAACAAGCTTTTTTAAGGAACAGACCAAACTTTAAGCCATTATTATATCATATTCAGGGATGCAGAATATATGTAACATATCAGTTGTTGATATTAGGCTGATATTAGAGCTTTAATTTATTAAAAAACGTATCATATTTATTAAAATGTATTTAATCTATCACTATACTGGATATTTATTTTGAATGCTCATTTAATCTCCTTTTACATTTAGAATATATCTTTGTCGTCATAACTGTCTTTTATTAATTTGAACTAATATACATTTTTACTGTAAATACTGTACATTGTAATTCACTTGTAAAATGAATGATTATAGTTTTTAATGTTTTATTTTTGTATTTTGTAGTATGTAGTATGTGCTAGAATCAATGATTATAGTGTTTCATGAAAATGAAACGTGAAGTTGAGTAAATAATGACAGAATATTCATTTTTGAATTAAACTTTCTTTTAAAAATGGCTGTGAGAGTTTTTGCTGAGCCAAATATTAACACAGAAAAGAACATGGCGCTTTTATGATGAACAGTTTTAATATAGTTCAGCATTACAGCTTGGTTCATTGCTCTTGTCAAGAACATTGAGCAGGAGTTTCACAGTGTGATTTCAGTTTTAATGCTTACACATGCCAATATCTGTTTTGTTTTTTCTTTTTTCTGTGGCCTTAGTAAGTGGAAAGTGTTTTGATTTGTAAAGTTTTTCTTTGTGAATACGCACTGTCATTTGTTAGAGTGGAAGCATCTAGTATTTTTTGGTTCTGACTATAACTAAACTTGATTATAATCATTGTGTAATTAATACTGTATGTAGCTGTGATTCTTCTTTGTCAGCATCATCATGAATGCAAACTAAAGAACTGAGGATCATACAGACATTAAACCTGCACTTAGGTTCCTTCTTGGCATGCTTACAAATAGCTTTAGTCTTAACAGATAATTACTGTAATTATGAGTTGTAGGGAAAATAGTTTCTTAAAATGTAAACCAGTTATGTTTATATCAGAGATTTAATATGGCATGTATATGTATTTGATTCATGTGCACATTTTTTTAAATCTGTACTTGACATGCAAAACCAAATGTTTCTTAAATTAGGTTAAATCTGTATATCTGTGCATTCTGTCAACTACAAATTGTTCACAGAACATAAATAGTAACAAAAAAGAATGAAAAACCTTATAGTAATGCACTTAAATAGAAGTCTGTGAGTAAAGTGTTCATAAATATTGAAATAGAAACATTAAATATTTTATATATGCAACTCTCACATTGTTTTGAAAATATAACAGTATAAAAATATAATCCAAATATTAGAAGAAAAACAAACTAAATGTTGTAGTGGCAAAGTTGAAGCACTAAAATAAATGGAATTAAATTAAAACGGAACTCAAATTAAATTTGCGACTACGCTAATTTGCGCTGTGTTTGGTATATTGCATTGGACGATATGTAAATGAGATGTTGCGTCTGTGTTCATTAATTTGCACATTGCTAATAAATCGCCCACAGAAATTTCCAAGCCCATTAGCGCTTTTTTGCAATTGCGTGTTCGCGCTAATTTGCCCTGTTTAGTAAAACTGGCCCTTAAATAGTAATATTAAAAAATAATAATAAAAACGACAAAAGCACAGAATAGTTTTTACTAAAAATTTGACTAAAATTAAAAAGAAAACAAAAAAATAAGTAAATAAAATCTACTTAACACTAATAATACTAAAATAATGAGCTTGTCCTCCAACAAAAAACGACCCTATAGGTCGTTTGTGCAAGCGCCTTATTACGACCAGGGGCGGACTTAACCAATAGGCGAGGTAAGGGAATCAGGGGGCCCCATCTGATATTCGCGAAACATACTTGGCAAATGCGCCAGTATATTTGTGTTATGGAGAGCGTCAAATGTTCACACACCACTCAAACGGCGTGTTTTTGTCAGGTGCGCACACTGTAAAAAAAAAACAATCCGTAGAATTTACGGTAAAAAAACGGTAGCTGTGGTTGCCGGAATTCTACAGTAAAAATATGGTAACAACATTTTAGGTTTTACGGTTCAACCTAAAATTTACAGTTAAATACCGTAATTTCATTAACTGATATAATGTTAATATACCAACCTATTAAAGTATTGAAATCTGTTTTGTAACTTTGAAATACACTGATAATCACCAAATGCAGGTGGTGATGAGAAAGTCACATGATGAACCAAAGCCCATCACAAGCAGCTTTTAAATAATAACATGTATAGAAGGTGCACAGTGTCATTCACACAAGCACTAAACACCATCATGGTGAGACTCATTAAACTGAAATATGCAATAAACATTAATTTAACAAAATTAGATGTAACATACAACCCTAATAAGCATAACTGATAAGTAAAAACTAAGAAGAAACATAGTTATTTTAAAGAAAAAACATCAAATTCAAACTAAATTTTAAATGCAACGCAGGGAATTTTGGGAACATCAGTTTACGGTTTTTCCCTGTAAATTTTACAGGAACTTACAGTTAACCATTTAACAGGTTTTTACTGTAGCATTTTGACAGTTTTTTACCGTTAAAATCACAGTCATTTTTTACAGTGCAGTTCTGCAAGCTTGTGAATCCTCTCATTATAACAACGTGTAGATACGATGTAAATAAGAGATTATTTGTGCAGAGAGCTTATTAACGGAACGTCGTGAGATCGCGATGAACTGAAGTCAGTGACAGCTTTTAGTGATTATAGACAGAGCACTCTTTGTGCGCATTCTAAGCTGTTTTGACTGTCTCAGAACAGATATATTCACCTCAGTAAAGAAATTATTGTGTTTCAAGTCATAATTTTATTTGTCTTGATGTTTCAAAATGACTCTCTTGTGTGCTTTTCCTATTCACGCCAGCACGAAATGAATGCAAATGAACTATAAACTAAAAACACGTATAAATGCACGAATGCAATGACTGGAGATTTTCGCTTAATAGATTAGATTTTCGATTTGTTTCTCAGCAAACCCTATCGTGCAGCCTACCTTAAGAACACTTGGAATACGGAACGAGTTGCATGGGATAATGTTTATGACATTTTAATCCTTTTTGTAAAAAGATTGAAGAAGTTTACAATTCATTAAATTAACAAGTGCAAGCATTTGTTTTAATATAATGTCTTCTTTGGTGATCCGGGAAAAAAAAGGTAGCTTAATATGGCTTTAGAATAGCATCAGGTTGACTAATTATTTACGCTACTTAAGTTGTGAAGGGGTAATAGTTATAATAAATAATAGTTATAGCTATAAAGAGAGAGTGCTAGCGAGCAAAATAAGGGTTAGGCGTAAAAGAGCATATAGTTATTGTGTTGGGGCCCCGTACCTGAAATTTGCTTAGGGCCCCCAAATCACTAAGTCCACCCCTGATTACGACCTATATTTACGTTTTAAAGTTAAGCACCCTCTAATGCGCGTAAAAATAATGACAGCGTCGTGTTGCGTCTGTCGCCATGAAATGACGTATGACTGTCATTACTAATTAAAATGCGTGTTTATTTAAATACAATGTGTGGCCTTTTAACATGATCTCACGATAATTCGTGCATATTTTACTAGGTGGCTAATTTCGTACGAATGACCCCACCTAACCCCACCCCTAAACCTACCCCTTACAGAAATCATGCAAAATCATGATTTTTAGTGCACGTTTTGTGAGCGCGTGTGTTCTCTGGGATCGAACCCATGTTGTCGTATAATGCAATGCTCTACCAACTGAGCTACACGAAACCCGAATTATAACGCAGATAAAAGGGGTTGTATGATGGGTCGTATTTCAGTGGTTTGGACAAATGACTTATACAGGCATACTGGTTGGAGGACAGGTTGGAAATAATAATATTGGGGTTAACATGAGATTGGTGCCAAAGAAAGGATGTTACATAACTCTCTAAAGATTTTTTACGTATTCGTTAATGTTTCTAATGCATAACCAGATGTTCATCCACTTAGAGAAGTAATCCCAGCTGACAAGGATTTGGATCACTTTATTTATATTTTTTCAGTCTTGTGTTTTCAAACCGTCAGATTTAAAATGCATGCTTACTTATTTGGTTTCCATTGTAAGTGCAGTACTGTTCATTTTGAAGGATGAGTTTAGAAATGATTTTCAGTGGTAATCAAAAGCATCTGTTGAGTTTTTGTTTTTTATTTGTGTCAGGAACACCATTTCTCCATTTCTCATTATATGAATCGTATAGGTTTATCTGTATTTGCTGTATTGAAAAGCAAAGAAAACAAACTGAGTGTGTACTGAGTGTTTGTTCCAGTGAGACGTGTTGTATTGGAGTATTTGGCTCCAGTCTGCAGGTGTTAATGGAATTATTCACAGCTCTGGATTGATCTTATTTCAGCTGATTCCCTGTGATCACCAAATACAGTATTACCACAGAATCCTATGATGAATTCAGTGGCCATCATCTTGGTCACACTTCTCACCAGGTTTTCCACCTGCACCTTTCCCCTCTCACCCATCCCTCAACACCTGCTGTTTCTCACCTGACGGCTGAGTTTCGAGTCTTGTTCAGTCTTATCCTCATTGATTCGAGTCATTCTGGTCAATAATAGCACTGTCTATAGCTCAAAAAGAGTCTAGAAGGAAATGCTGTCACCTTAATTATTAATTCTCCACATCTGCATCAAAGATGAATGCAAACGGAGCAGATGTGCTGTTGAGTGTCTCGTGCTAATGGAGCGTGGTCAACCGTCATCAAAACGACTCCGTCTAATGGTGCTTTAGTCTAAAGCTCAGTCGGATATTGATGCTGTCTTGATTTGACTGCGTGGGTTGTGGCGCCCTCCCTCTGCTGCACCAGCCATTGTGTTTTTATTTGTTGTTATGATGATATAATTTGTATTTTCACGTCAAGCCGAAGCTGTTCTTCAGACAGAGATACAATCTCTGTGCTAACCATCTGCTGTTTAGCTTCGCGTTTTACGCACGGTGATGTTTACGCACCATCAGTGTCTCGGTTTATGTTTAATGACAGTGGGAATTTTGTGCTTCTTACTGTTAAATTATAGTTGACATGTTTTATACAGAATGTGATGTGGTTTCACTATATTTTGGGGTATTTCAATCATAAAACCATCTGAAGGGTTTAGTTTAGTCAAAAGTGCATTATATTTTTTAAATAAAAAGGGGAAAAATTGCACATTATTATGAGTACACTGTGCATATTTTTAGTTATTTGTACTTTATCTGACCCAAAAACAGATAAAGTACTTTATCTGACCCTTTTTTTGCCATTCTTTTCATAGTCAGTTATACTTTTAAAACAATGTTTCATATATAAAAATATAAACTTTTTAATATAAAATAGAGTGTGTGTGTATATTAATGCTGTCAATCGATTAAAAAAAAAAAAAAAAAAGAATTAATCCCATATTTTTTTCTGAAATTAAGATTGCCATTCAACATTACAGTATAATTGAGAGCTATGAATTTTAACATTTATTTGACTTTAAAAAATATCTTCTAAGTCCAAGTCCATAACCAAGTCCAAGTCTTATCTCTTTTTTCCTTCTATTTTTTTTTCTCTTCTTCCTGTCTTTTATGTCTCTCCACTCATCCCAGACAGTGCATCAGTCCATGCTTCCATTGCAATGGTTTTATTCTCCATTTGTGTGGCTGCATGGAGCCGAGGCTCTGATACAGAGATCAACAGCAGTTGTTTAATCCCCTCCCCTCCTCCTCCTCCTCCTCCTCCTCCTCTTCCTCTTCTCTACTGCCTTATATTCATGAGGGAGAGAAAGCGGCCCCCTGCAGTGTTGCCATACGCGCTCCTCTCTGTACACCTGACCAGAGCTGGTGACACAAGCCCACAACCACAGAGAGAAAGAGAGAGAGAGAGAGAGAGAGAGAGGAACAGGATGAGGGACGTGCTACAGCTGTCTCTGTGACAGACTCTGCGTCTGCTGCTGCTGCTGCTCCCGATTGCTCTACAAACTGCCTCTGTGTCCGTGCTGTCCAGATACAAACTCGTTCATGTCGTTTTGCCTGGTCGACTTTTTTGACATGGAGTCGCCCACCAAAGAGATTGAGGATTTCGAGAACAACTCTCTGAAGTACCTACAAGCGGATCAGATTGAGAAGATCTGGCTCAGACTGCGAGGACTGTGAGTAGAGTTTTATACTTTCTGTCTCTGTGCATGAGTGAGCAACATGTACTTGAATTAGAATTTTACTAAAAAGCAAAAATCAAAATAACATTAATAGTAACGTTTTATCAGAATATGAAGTATAAAAGTACAAAAAATCATATTATATTTTATTATAATTCAAAATATGTCTTAATAAAAACAACCTGAAATTAAAATGATACACTATAAAGACTAAAGGAATATAATTTGAATATTAAATATGATCATTGTAATTAATAGAAATTGCTAATGAATTAAGAATTAATCAAAATTATTATTATGAGATAAATTGATTAAAAATATTACTTTTTAAGTTTCACACATGAAGTGAATTAAGAATATAATGCACTACAAAGTGTAAAAATAAAAAGAATATAAACATTTATTACAAATTACACAATATACTGGTTATATTTCATAGCGATATGAAGTATAGAAGTATATAAAATTGATATTTTAACAAAAATAGATCATTGTGTGGATAACTGAGTCATAATAAAAGTAGCAAGGAACAAGAATCTTGCATTACAAAAAGCAAATAAATTCAAATTTAAATATGATTATTTTAATTAACAAAAATTCTAATAAATTACAATTTTAAGAAAATTGTAAATTTTAAGAATTAAGTAAATTAATTATACAGTGCAAAGAGTGAAAGAATAAAATGTGTAGAAAACTGTGAGTTGAACTTTTATCGTACTTTTATGTTTTTATTGGGTGATTTGAAGTTGATGGCTATCTAAAGTGACACTGACATATTTGTGAAAGTGAGATGCAGGTCAGGGTTAACGGGTCACTTTCAGTACAAACATCCTCTTCATGTGTGGCTCGGTTCCCAGACGCAAAAGCAACCTCATCTTCCATTAAAAGTGTTTCTGGTCGATCGCTATTTAGAATGCATTTGTTTGAAAACTAGGCTGCCAACGGGTCCAGCATATTAAAACAAAATATTTGCAAAGTGCAAGCATTTGCAGAGGAATTACAAAAGGGAAATGTAATGTTTGAACTTGTCACTGAAGCTAGATCTGAAAAATAAATGCACCCAATAGACTAAACCGAAAAATCTGAAAATCGCATGCCTTTTTTCTTTGAAGACACAAGAGTTTTATTAAAATAAATTCTTGTCCTGTGATCCAGAGGCGAAGTTCAGGTGCTAATGATGAGTATAATATTGCAGAAAAACATGCCTGTGGATGACTTTATTAGCTGCATGTGCAACTTATTTCCTATCGCCGTCTCATTTCTTGCCAATAAATGAAAGGAATCGCTTCTTCTGAATTTATGTGAACAGTAATGACCGTGTATGTTATCACAAGCGGATTTTATTGTTTGCCATTGCAGGGATTGATCTAATCCTTCACTGTGTCATTCCACATTAAGCCGCTGAATGCTAATCCCTGTTATAAACAGCAAAATATCTTCCAGGTTTGGTTTTAGATTTATGACAACTGCGTTCGCTGTGACGGTGGAGTCGCTGTCAGCCTGGGGTCCCTGAACCCAGGTGGAGAAGTCAGACAGCTGTTATTTGTCCTGAAACAAGGGCCATCAACATTGTCATAACGGCAGCGGTCAAGAGCAGGGCGAGATTGAACCAAAATAATCCTGTTTCCAGCTTTATTTCGCTTTTAGGCCCACTTTATTAAGCTTATTAAGAATTTAATTGTGCACTTGGAGGCTCCAAGGGAAATGAGACCCGTGTCGACACCATTGGACGCCGAGAAACACACACACCTATAAAAGTTTAAGGCTGTAATAAAGGCAGGCGTTTTCTTCGCGGTAGATTAGATGGGCAGAGAGAAAGAGAGGAAGACGTTTTGATGATGAAGATGACAGGAAGTTAAGGTTAGAGGTCGCTGTAGGCTCTCTAGGCTCTTCTGAAGGTGATGTCATCAATATCTAATTTGACCAATCAGAACGTCTGTCTTCATATGGCTTGAAAGCAGCTGCAGTTGAGATGTTTTACTGAACGCTGCTTTAAAAGAAGAGGCATTTCCTCTCTACGTGCAAAACAGAGCGAGCATTCATGCACTAACTGGATTTAGATGACCAAATGTTCAGATGTCCGTCATAAGAGGGTCATTGTTTTCCTTTTTTGCACAAATGCTCATATGCGCCTTGATTTGAGCATTTGAATCCTTTGAGTATTTTAACTCTATATAACTGCTATATTTGACATTTTTGAGAAGATTGTTTACTCTGATTACCTGTATATCAAATGGCTAGTGGTCATACTTTTCACTCCAGTGAAAATTTTTCAGGATAGTTTATTAAAAAAAAAAAAAAAAAAAAACATTATATATAAACATATGCATTAAATATGTGGCAACAAAAAAGTTAGTTCACCTGATATTTCATAGAAAGTGGGGCAAAATTTCAAAATGGAAATGAAATTGACACTGAAGATTTACTGTTTACGTCTTTGAAATTTGAAAAATCTGTATTTAAAATGTTATTCAACTGATTTTTTAAAATTCTAATTTAAACAGTAAGGCAATTATGAAACTCAAAACAATTCATGAAATGAATTTAACACAAAAAACATTAAAAAAACTAAACTAAAATGAATAACAAAAACAAAATTAAAAACAGAAATGAAATTAATCAATTATAATAAAATGACCACTTACACATATAGAAATTGCCTGAATATAAATGCATGAAATTCACAAAAACATTATGCTATTTTAAGGGAAAATACATGTTGAGTATTTGGACTTTTGATTCAAAAACTTATGGTTTTGAAATATATGCCTGTGTGACAACTAGCCCCAGTGGCCTTATATACTGAATCTAATTTGCATTTACCTGAACTGAAATGTCCATATTTTTTGTTTCAGGCGAAAATATAAGAAGACGTCACAGAGGTAAGATATTCACTCGGACGAGTGTGAATACAACAGATCTCATCATCACAACATGAAACATGAGCTGGGAAAATGAGCGAATAAAACTGTTTGCAAACAATTTGTATAAACTGAGGTGTTTTTTTTCTGCTGGAAATCGGTTGTAATCAGAAACCACATCTGTTGTACGTAGGGCTGGTCACAGTTTTATGGTGTGGTTTGTGCTGAAAACAGAGTCCGAAAGCAGAACATGGTTGTGGCATTGTGTTTAATTACTGGTTGTCAGTAGGAAATAAACAGCATTTTTCTTTTTTTATCACAAATGAATGGAGCACAGTTGTGCATTAGCATATGAGATCACTTACAAAACTGTGCTGTGATACCATGATGATAAAGTGAAGGTTTTAGATAATAATACCATAGTACATAGTACATTTTATATATGGTACTGAATGACTACAATTTAGTCAGTGATTATTTTTTTGTTTTTGAAAGTAGTCTTGTATTCTCACCAAGTCTGTGTTTATTTGATCAAAAATACAAAATTGTGAAATATTACTATAATTTAAAATAACAGTTTTCTATTTGAATATAGTTTGGAATGTAATTTTTTCCTTTGATGAAAAGCTGAATTTTCAGCATCATTACTCCACTCTTCAGTGTCACATGATCCTTCAGAAATCATTCTGATATGCTGATTTGATGCTCAGACATTTCTTTAAAAAAAGTTGCGCCGCTTAATATTTTTGTGGAAACTGATGCATTTTAATGGACATGCAGTATCAACATATATGTTTCAAAGTACCGTATCATTAGCATTTGATACCTTCACTATGCCATGGTACTTTTTTTGTAAGGGAAAGTTTGTAATATTTATGACCCTAGTCTATCTCTGTGTGTAGGGGTATATGTCTCATATACTGTATATCAGTCTAGCTGTTTATATTTGAATGTATTTGAGGGACACACTCAAACACAACCCAAATAGAACAGCTACAGACGTCCTCTGACATCAACCAGAGACTAAACAAAAAAAGCTTTAACAGGTCAGTAATGACTGTGATCTAGACCGTGTGTTCACACACGCACACACACGCACACACACGCACGCACACACACACACACACACACACACACACACACAGACAGACAGACAGACAGACAGACAGACATAAACAGCCAGCAGCAGATGCCTGTCCTTCCCTTCTCAGTGTCTTGTGTGTGTGTGTGTGTGTGTGTGTGTGTGTGTGTGTGCGCATGAGAATGTCTGTGTTTGTCAGGCTTTGATGATTTGGCAGGGCAGTGTTGGAGATGTCAATGACTTTCTGTGTGTGTGTGCAGAGCTGGAGGGAAGTGTGTGTGTTTGAATGGGGCTTGAGGGAGTTATGCTTTATGAGCCCATCAAGGTGAAAGGTCACAGGCCGTTCAGACATCAGATCATATATATATCACTTTACTTCTGAGAATGTGACATTTTCATCTGTCTTGATAATGATTTTTATTTCACCAAACCCAGTTCGGGAAGTTATTTTGTACCCAGTCTCAATTTAGCTTAGAAACCACAACTTACATATTTTATTTCTGATGAACTCCTAAATGGCACACGATAACGAAACAAACAGTTTGCTCACTTTACATGTCCGTCAAACAATCTCTTCCTATATAATTGGGCAATTGTTGGTTGTCATAAGCTCCAGTGTGAACTACACATTATAGCCAAAAGTTTGGCATATGCAAAGCTATTTTGTGCTCTGAAGATTGAGTGAGAATATTTGATAAGAATCAGCTTAAATCAGCATTGTCCTAATTTGTTTCTCATGTGTGTGTATATATATACGGGCTTGGGAAGAGTGACGTTTTCTCAGGCAAAATACAGTGCTGGGGCTGTTCGTGGCAGCTGTTTAATTTGATGTAATTATCACCATCACTCCATTCCTTCACAGGATTTATGTCTCCTGATGATTAAGTCACGGGAGATTCTTGCATGTTTAGATAAATCTCTCGTCCACACTGCTGTGCAGTGAAGGAATAGGTTTTCCAAACATGTATATTTTGCCATCATTTATTCATCCTCATATTTTTAATTTCTTTTCTGAAGAACTCAAAAGGAGAATATACAACTCTTTGTCATGCAACAAAAATGGATGTACTGCTAAGCTCCGAAAAGGTCCTAAAAACACCATAAAATTAGTTGGTACAACTCGTGACTTTGAGTTGATACTTGCTGAAAATCTTGAGTTTAAAGGTCTTTGCACACTGAGTCCGAAATTTTGGACTCAAGTGTGCAATGACCTTAAGACCCAAGAACCAATGTAAAATAAAAAAAATAATAAGGGTTAGTAGCAGCTTGAGGTTGGATAAATGATTGCAAAATTTTAATCATGTCCAATAAATTTATGTAAAATATATCTTTCAATGACTATATACCAAACCAGCATCTAGTCCAGTGTTTGGCAACCTCACTGACATTTGGAAATATTATTGTTTTGATGGCAAAAAAGTTGAGTAAAGTGTGTCATGTTGCAGTATGTAAGTGTGATGTATTTTATAGCTCCAAGAGAAACCAGATTCTAGGTCAAATTCAATTGGGTCACACCGCACAGGTTTTGTGGGTTCTTTAGCATTGGCCAAATGGTCTGCTACACATTATCAGTGGGTCACGCATTGTGGTTTGAGTTGGGTTGGGCAGTGTTTGGCATGCCATACAGCTCGTAACTAAATGTGACGGGCTGCGTGACTGTCGGAAGGACTGTAGGAGATAGTGTGGCATACAGATGTGATGGACTTCAACATTTCTAAGATTTTCCTATCAAAAGACAAGCTGTTGATTTAGACCATCTTCATTAGTCCAATGTGCATAAGTGTGCCAACCCATCTCTATCATTTGGCTATTATTTACATTTCACACTGTTTTACTGTGCTTCAAAAAGACAGGCAGCTAGTCTTTCTCTTACAGACCTCTTAGTATTAGTCATTTCTCGATGCTGTTTTGATTTTAAAGTTGGCTGGTGAGGTCTAGATCACCATTACGGTGTTGAACTTCTCAGATGTAGTTGAAGAGATGTTAAGTGTTTGGTTAGTGCACAGTGCTTTTGATGGGGAGGAGCACTTGGCTGGCAGATTTTTGAAGATAAAATCTTACAGAACATAAAATCTTACAGAATAAATGTTTCTTGAGCAGAAAATCAGCATATTAGAATGATTTCTGAAGGATCATGTGATACTCGAGACTGCAGAAAATTCAGCTTTGCCATCACAGGAAAAAATACTTTATTTTATTTTATTTTATTTTGGTTGCACTGTGTTTTAATGCTTTATTTATATTGTAACTTACGTATTTTATTTTGAAATTGTTAACTGTTATAACTATTATTAGCTGCCTATCTTGGCCAGGACAAAAGCGATTTTTAATCTTCTTTAACTTATATTTATCATTGAGATATTTATAGGGGCAAATGGTTGGCAATACATTTGTACTGCCACTGGCATTTTGTCCAGTGTTTGCATTTTGACCCAAACTGATACCCGAGCCACTGAATCCAGGGAGTGTATTACGGCCATCATTGTGGCCTTTTCTGATGATCTAATTAAGACTGGCTTCCCAGTCAGAGGCAGCACAGCCATTACAGGCTCCTGCAGCCCGACGGCACTTCAATCTGTTTCTCACACATGGCGTAATGAACACTGGGGCATTCAAACTCACCAGAGCCCTGCGCAGATGGGGTTTGTTTACATGTTATCGTGAGGTTCTCTTTTCTTTTTTACTTTTTGTGGTGTGGAAACGAGCTTTGATGTGGTTTGAACCCAACAGTCCATCCGCGTTCAACTTTCTTCTCTTCATAGCTTTGTGTCATTCTGATAGACTACATGTGAAGCCGATTAGCTTTGCCAAGTTGGAATGAAGCGGAGATAAATATTTAGAAACCACCGACAGATGAAAATTCTCTTTCGCATTTGAGCGTTTAGACTTTTTACACAAAAACATCTCAAACGATTGAGTCAGTCAGCGATCCAGAGCTGGGTTTTGGCATTCGTGAGTTTCTTGCGCTAGCTGAGTGCGTTCGGCTCTTGAGGTGTTGTCTCGTCATGCCTCTGTTGACTGATTTCAGCTTGTTAATTGATTGCTTCACAGCCATTGAATCACAGCCCCCACACCTGATAATTAACAAGATAATTACTCCAGTCAAAAAGTGACATATTTAACAAGCGATTTCACCTTACAACACCAATGCCCTCCCCGGGGAGCTGCCGTCGCTGATGTGTTTTGTCAATTGAATACAAAACAGGGAGACAAAATGGATGCCATTGTCATTTGCCATCCTTTAGTCTATCTCACTTCCTGCACAGACCTCGAGTGGGCTTTCCTGATCGTATTATTCCATACTCCCGAAGAGTCCCGTGCCCACAGGGGTTTGCGGGGATTAAATGTGCCGTTCTGTTGAAGAGTGCAGTGCAAATTGTGGGTACGCTTCGCTCTGATCTGTCCTTCAATTTGCCGGCAGTGAGATGGAGAGCAGAAATGAGTCTGGGTTTATCTCCCAGAGCAGGGAGCAATCCCTCCCGGGCCACACGACGACCCCTCATTCCCTGCTGCTCCCACACAATAATGGGATACAGGTGCTGACTAGCATTCATTTGTGATGAATTCCATGCACATCATAACGAACCGCCCTGCCAACAATAAAAATAGGTGTTTTGGAGGTTCAGACTGCCTGGATTATGATTGATATATCTGCTCTGCAAGACGATATATATAAGATTTGGGAAAGATGATGCCTGGATTTCTTTTAAAGGAATGAATTAAAAGCATAGCCAGACATAATTTAAAGCTAACGGTGTAATTTCTGCACCACTAGTGTGAATTATTGCATTTTATTTATTTATTTCTAACAGCTTTCCTAAGCACTTCCCTGTCTCTAATTGGTCAGGCAAACAGATAGTCCCACCCTAAACTCGTGTGATTTGTTGAGCCCATAAATTGCCCATAAGTTGAGTCATTCTGAGCTTTTTTTGAGTTTGAGTTTTTTTATATATTTTTTATTAGTAGTAACAAAATATAAGCTGTCCTAATTTTCCTGATCCAGCCAATTCCTGATATATAAAATGAGGTCCCATCTGATTTCTTTTCTTCTTTTCAAGGTAAGTAAAATAGATTGCAAATGTACTGATTAGGATACTGAAATGATCAGCCCATCCAATCAATGCACACTACATCCAATTTCAATTAAATTCCCATTTAACACTTTATTACTACTATTGAATAGCTATTAGGCACTTTATTTTCACTTTTTTAAATATTATGTTCCTTTTTCACTAAAAATAAACACGTCTCCAAGCTGATATGTGATAGAAAAAGGGAGAAGAATGGGGAATGAACTTAGGTTGGTCGCATTAAAAGCCAAATCCACTGGCCTTAAAGTGCAGTCACATTTGCAAAATTTAGGCAAAATATTGCGGGTAGAAATTTTCCATTGTCAATGTTTAGCGATGTATGAAGCACTGCTTGTAAAAGTCACTTTCAGACCAATCAGTTTTGTGTGACCAACTAAATCACAAGCTAAATCTGCATAAAGAACTTTGTCACCCTCACGCAAAACTCTGTCACACAGATTCTTATTGAAATGAATAGAATTTTCCTACTAAATTGTCCAGAGCAACAGTAGATTTGACTGCACTTTTACTCTCCAGGCCATGTTTCCATCCACCAGCTTGGTTTCTTTTGCAACTTTGTTTGGCTCAACCAGACAAAGTTAGTTTAGATAGCCAAGTGCCAACAAGATGGGCTGTTGGCACTTAGTGTAAATAGTCACAGAAAATGTTTTTTTGCATTGTAAAATTCAAACTGTAAAATGTTACAAACATGGCATTAATCTTGCCACGACTTAGTAATGTCGGTCTTCTTGTTTCCCCTGAGTTTCGGTTTCTGCTTCGGCTAGTTTGGATGACTTGCAGAAAAATAGCTTGGGTGGACGGAGACCGTATAACTGTGATGGAAAGTCGTGACCTTGGGACTTCAGTTGTGTTTATCAAACGGATTTATAGATGTGTTCGAAATAATGGCACAAAGAAAATCAGCAGTTTGCACCTCAGGCAAGCTAAAACCCAGAAGCCTCTCCACAACATTCGCACACTCTTTAAAACACTTCTCCTGGTCATTGCTATCGCATGAGGAATATACCGTTGACCTCTAACCTCATTCCCATGCAGATATCTGTAGGGCATACTGATTAAACGACTGCAACTCCAACTGCAAAAATACTGTTGAGGGGATAAACACTCTTTTCTCCTGGAGCAGACAGATCTGGCTTTGGCCCAAGCTCACACAGCTCTTCAGCTGCATAAAATCAGCACAGCTGTGATGACTTTGGCCGCAGATGACCTATCGTGCATGATGGGGCTCCTCCAGGGCCTGGGTCGTGGGAGCAGAATGAGGCCAATGTTCAAACCGTTATTTACAATCAGCTTAAATCATATGTATATTCTCTCCAGAATTATATTTATTTCATATTTAGTTAATTTAAAGGTGAAATGTATCATTTTTAGTGTCACCAAACAGAACTGCAAAAATAATGTCTCATTTCCTCTGTGGGGAATTATGAGGCCAGAGACTCATCAAACTCTATTTTAGAACCATTTTACTTTTAGTTTTTGCAGGCCTCGAGAGTATCTTTCTATCTGTCACGGGAGAAAGGCATCTTTATTATCTGTCTCTGGCAGAGACCTTTAGTTGGAAATGCCACTCAGGCATGAGGAGATCTGAGGTGTTTAACTCTGATGTTAGGAGAGCTTTTCTCTAAAGCTTATATTCTCTGTGCCGGTTGATGAGACGCAAAACACTGAGGATTTGTTAGGCTTTGCAGCTGCAGACTATGAATATGCAAGTATGAAGTATATTCTCAATCCATTCTGTCTTATATGTAATCCCTTAGAAGAGCAAACATTGTTATTAGTGGTGCTTCCTGAAGGAGTCAATACGTCAGGTTATAAAACCATAAACATTATACCGCGATATTCGTAGTTACAGTGTTAAGACTTAGGTTTTTTCAGGTGGATAAAAAAAAATAGACTTGCATTTTGCAAATTTTTTTTTGCAGTAAATGTTTCTAAACATCCAGCAAAATAAATTTATTAGATTAACAAGATAGCCTAAATATGTTTTATTTTACTGCATTTAATTTTTTTTTTTTAAACAAGTAAAACAATTTTTGCAGTGTTGCTTTTTAAGCAAAATTTTCTTATTTAAAAAATGTTGAGATATTTAAACTGGGAAATTAAAATGTGTTTAGGATTTTACTGCAGTGTGGCAATAACATTTGTACAGAAAGCGTAACAATCTAATTTAAATAATGATGCGTCGCTCCCTGTCACTCATTCCCCACCCTGAGGAAAGTAATATCAATAATCAGGCGATACATAGGGATGTTTATCCAGGATGCAGATGCTTTGAACCCGTTAAAGCTGTGGTGAAATGTCATGTTGTGTAGTATTAGTGAATAAATCTCCCCCTTCCACCAGCCGACAATTTCCATCCCATGTTTTTGTGTTTTCCGTGCCACTTAATCTGCAAAGAGAAATAGTCATCTTGCTGACTAAATAGGCTGTAGTTGCTTGTGAAGGTTAGCAGAGGCGCTCCTGTACCTGCTTTTCTAGTTTATCATAATTTTACCCGGCTCTCCGTTTTGCCTTGGGATCCTGCTGTATTGTATTGGCTAAGTCTGTAAGGATGAACTCGTTCGTGGCTGCCGCTTTGTCTTAACTTCTTCTTGGGAAACAGAAGGGATGGAAGGGTTTATGGTTTTACTGAAACTCATTTCAGCATAATTTAAACCATTCGGTGTGTTCTGCCAACCTTGGAAATGTTTCAGATGATCAGTGCCAGGTTTGACTTTGCTTTGGCTTTTGGAAATCAGACAATATGACTGCTTTGAATCAAATCTGGGTACTGCCATCGGGCTAAAGTGAGAAAAGGGGTTGATGGAGAAATAGACAACGATCTATTCTGTTATTAAGGTGCTATCAGTGAATCTGCGTTCAGTGCTGAGACTCATTTTAATATTCATAAATCTACAATGGAGCCCTGATGGCCTCAGTGTGAAATAAAGTAAGATGTCTGGTTACGTGGGAATAGCTGGCAAAGTGACGTACTGTGAAACTGAGTTTACAGCGTGGAAAATGTCCAATCAGTGGCATAATGACCTATCAAAATCATAATTGCAGCAATACAATGCTCTTGACCTTAAACCCAGACATTTATCGGCTTTTATAGCAGGGGAGGAGTTAAGCGAGGATCTGTGCTGCCTCTAATTGAGCCTTTGCTAAGCCTGTCTTAAAATGTTACTGACCATTACTTCCTTAGCAACTATTGCCATATTATCAGACCATCTTTTACTCTTTTTCTGATGCAAGTCTTTTGAAGCCCTATGTTGCAAACACTGTAGAAACATTAGGAACAGTTTTACCAATTAACACTGTTATATTAGCCTTTCCTAAGCCCCGCCTTTAAAATGTTACTGACCAGCCCTTCTTTTAAAGGGATAGTTCACCCAAAAATGAAAATTACCCCATGATTTACTCTCATGATTTATGATGGATTTTGCAAGTCATATAAACCTAGGATGGCTTTAGGGTGAGTAGATCATGGGGTAATTTTCATTTTTGGGTGAACTAACCCTTTACTGTCTGTTGCCATCCATCATATTGT
Organism: Onychostoma macrolepis; assembly: GCF_012432095.1. Lineage (NCBI taxonomy): Eukaryota > Metazoa > Chordata > Actinopteri > Cypriniformes > Cyprinidae > Onychostoma > Onychostoma macrolepis. The sequence goes on along the minus strand of NC_081178.1, from coordinate 6,221,270 downwards.
CAGACCAACTTCTACTGTTTTTCTGAAATAAATTTGGGACAGTCCTATTTGTTTAAATGTTGCAAATGTTGTGGAAACATTGGGAACAGTTGTGTCAGTTTATATTGTTACACTGAGTCACTTTCCCAAGCCCTGCCTTAAAATGTTACTGACTAATCCAACCTTAACAACTGTCCATAATATGTATTTTCAGACCAGCTTTTGCTCTTTTTCTAATGTAAGTCTAACATTGTGGAAACATTTGAAACTGTTCTGTCCATAATTGGTTTCAAATAAGGTGTTTTTCTTTTCACTTTCACTCTTTTCATTGTGATTCTTGATTCGGATTCACAGTTTCTACAGTTTGTAATCACATTATTGTGTAATTGAATCATTGCTGTTTAAGAAAAATTACATATAAAAACACTTTGTGGTTCCATCTCATGAAGTAACAATAATATCCATTCAATTTCTTCCGTTTAAGGAGTACATTTTACTGAAATTTTAAGTTTTTCTTTCTTGTGAAATTCTTTGTAAATCTCTTAGTATACATTAGTCAACATTTGAAGTGGATAAAACCAAAATGCGTCCTTGTCTTATAGGACAACTTTGATGAAATGTTTTGATCCACTTCAAATGTGTACTACTATATTATCCAAAATGGGAGGAGCTTAACAAAGAAGTTGTGCGCTTCTGGAATTCTGTTATATATTATGTCATATCCTGTCATGTGAATGAATCAGATCGGACTGGGCATTGATTCGGTCCCCCGTGAGCCATTCTGGAGGTCTGGACCTTTCTGAAAGACTCCAGATGGACCTGGCAAATGCTGTGTCAACACTTTGGCCTTCAACCTCCCGTTGCCATTGCACCAGAGCACCAGCCACTGAGACAATTAGTGACCTGGACAGAACAGACACAACAGAGTCAACTGTTTCTGTCTGCCCAGCTGCTCAACAGACAACAGCGGCTGTATTTAGAGTTTGCCCATCCTGGCCAATTCCACACCAGCCTCTCTGGTCTTAATTAGTGATGACGGGCAGTAAATGGTGTGTTGTTATGGCTATTAAACTTTTCACCCACTGTTAGCATCATTGGCTACGCCGCCCATGAGCCACCGCTGCTCCTGTCTCCACAGTTACAGAGGAACAGGGCTCTTCCTCCCAGACTGGACAGATTTTCTGGAACTTCTGCCAAGAGCTCATCGCAATCCAGCAGTGCCAGGATTTTACATGAGCTCTGAGCAGGAACCGAGTGGCTGTAGACATGGAGCCAAAGTCCTTAAAGGCAAGTCAGTCCACTTGGTGGCAATTTTGGCTGTAGCTGCATCCCCATATCTCAGAAAAAAAATAGTGTTGGTTGATTCAAATACTGTTATTTTAATAGTATGTCAAATCATCAGTAAAATCTTACAATGGACTATTATTGTTATTATTACAAAATTATAATGGAGTTACATTATTAAGAAAATATATATGGACAATGTATTATTAAAAATAAAATAATTATAATATTACATAAATATTATAAATACTAATATTTATAGAAATTATGTTTTTATCATATTTTATCATTTTATAAAAAAATGTGGTGTTTTTATTTATTATTGTCATTATTTTTTACTGATAAAATGCTTGGACACACTGGATAAAAGCATCAATAAAATGCATGATTTTTATATGGTTGATCTTTATCATTTTCCCCACCTGAGGCATTTTGAATAATTTTTACTGACAAATTGTGTCAGAAAAGATCAGGAGCATTTATTAAGAATTAAAAATACAGCAAATTTTAAAATAACAGATTTCTATTTAAATACATTTCAAAATGTAATTATTCAAAATTTAAGTCTTGAGTGTCACATGATTTTTCAGAAATCTTTCCAATATGCTGATTTGCTGCTCAAGAACATTTGATTATTATCAATGGTGAAAACAAGTTGTGCTAATACTGTAGTATTTTGTAGAAATCATGATACTGTTACGTGTCTGCCCTTCTAGTTTCCTGTTTGCCCTTATTTGGTTTTGTTCCGGTCTTTGTCATTAGTTAATCATCGTTTATCATCCCCACCTGATTTGTATTATCTTGTTTGCTCTTTTGTTCTCGTCCCGTTATAAGTCCTCAGTTTTCCCCTTGTTTTTGTCTCAGCTTGATGTTTAATAAATGGAAAAGTGTGTTGATGCTACTTCGTTCTCCTGACCTTTGTTTAATTTGTACCACAACTACAAATCCGTAACAGATACATCTTTTTCCAGGATTTTGTAATAAAAAGAAAGTTTAAACAAACAGCAATATAAATATTTTGTAACATTATAAATATGTTTTATCAATGTAATGCATCTTTACTGTATAAAATTATCAATTTCTTTCAAAGAAAATCTTTTTGACCTCAAACTTTTGAATGCTATAGTGTATATTTAGCTCTTTCTTTGCAAAGAAACATTATTTTCTTGCAATTTCTCTGCTTGTTGTTGTTGCAGTCATCTGATGCCCTGGTTTACTCTCAGATGTGGAAAAATCATTAAAGCTGTATTTTATCTCCTCTAGTGCTTCAAATCTTCAACCTCAGATTACCTGCGGTCATTAATCCTGAATGAGAGCAAAGAAGATGAATTTTAATGAATTACATTGAGTACTTGGTTTAGCATGTAGACAGAAGTGTTTACTGCGATAACCATCAGTAAAGCTGGTTTTTGCTTGGTTTGTGGGGGCTGGGTGTGGGCAACCAGGTCATACAGAAAGGTTATGGATCCATAGTCGTATGGAACCCTGTTTTGTTCTGTTCCGTTCCACTGCTATATATAACACGCAGTGCAGTCAAACCCAGGTCGTATTTCAAAGCTGTCTTAGTGAACCTGAATAGTTAGTTATAGCATGCGGAATGTGCAATTAATCAAATCAGCTAAATAAGCTAAATTCCCTGTAGAAAGTGTGTACGTGCGCTTGCAAACGTGAGCGATCGTGTACTTTTGTGTATCAGTGACCTTCATGTCGTCACCAGAAAGTGAAATGTAAGGGGGGTCCGGGATAAATGGGATTTTTAGGGCTGAGTGGCAGTTCAGTGTCGGTTGAATCTTCACCAATTATCAATCTAACGTCTCCACTGAAGTGTTACTGAACAAAATAGGAGTTGAATATTTAATGAATTTCTCTCTCTCTCTTCCCATCTATCTGTCTTTTTCCATCTGCCCTCTGTCTGTTTAGTTTAGGAAGGCAATTAAAGTAAGCATATGACCTGTAACCTGAAGCTTTGACTGACCTTCATACCGCAGTAACATTTGTGAGATATTGTGTCCCGGATTGGTGCTTAGCATTCGCTCGGTAAACAAGCTGCACTTTATTGCAAAGCTGCCAGCGCATTGTGTACGCCTGTGGCAGCGTGGATAAATGCTGTTTCGTGAAGAGACTCGAAGTTGCAAACATGATTTTCGTTATGCCACAGATGGTCACTTCAAATCAGCCCAAGTTGCCCCTTTTTGTAAGTGCCAGCTCCAAAATCTCTTTCCATCCCACTGTTTTTCAGCACAGCTGTTCGCAGATTTCATCACTTGCTTAAATTTAATAAAGCACAAGTCAAAGGATTTTGAAAGTACCTTATTCATACACTATGACACATGCTAATATTTCAGAGCATGAGAGTGAAACTGACAGACCGGGGAGGTCCATATCTGTTAGCATTCCCATTCATTATGGCTGGGTATCGATACACATTTCCAGATTTGATTTTGATTCACAAACCTTTTATTTGATTTTGACTTGATTCAATATTTGTTTAATTTTGTTTCATTGATTTTGATATGACTTGATACTAGTTTGATGCTGATCTGATTCATTTGAGTACATTTACAGATTTGACTTTATTTTGATTCATAAGCCATTGATTCAATTGAATACGATTTGATTTTTGACTTGATTTGATTTAATATTTGTTTAATTCTGATTCATTTGGGTGCATTTTCAGATTCAAATTGATTCTGATTAGCAAGTTTTGATTTAATTCAATATCGGTTTGGTTAAATTTTGTTTGGATTCATCTGATTAGTTTGGGTATATTTAAGGGACAATGCCCATTTTTCCATCTAAATTAAAGAAATTCTCTCATCTAATGCTGTAAAACTTCGAATTTGATATATTACAAAAATATTAATGAGTCAGTATTATTAAAAAAAAAAAAATTACGAATTTAAAAATCAACAACTAAAAGTTACATTTAATTTCTTGTGTAAAATGATGAGGTTGTTTAGAATTATTATAAAATTCTAAACTCTATAAACTCACATGTGACTCCCATGATGAATAACGAATATCGGTTTCTAGTTCTGAGTTTGTGTTTTGTTTGTTTAGAATGAATCAGTAGGACTGACTCAAATAAATCATTTGTTTTATACATTTTTACCCAGCCCTACTGTTCATGACTGGCACATGCAGTATTGGAAATATCACTGAAATCTTCATTTGTAACTTATTATTTCCTGTAGCTCAAATAGTAGAGCATGGCGCTAGCAACGCCAAGATCATGGGTTTGTTTCCCAGGGAAAGCAAGAGCTGATAAAATGTAAAAACTGTAACTTGAATGCAATGTAAGTCGCTTTGGATAAAAGCGTCTGCTAAATGCATAAATGTAAATGTAAAAATTATTTTAATGAACAAATAATTTCCAGAAATTGTAATGCTTTATTTGATACTGATGTGTCACAGTTTTAAGATGAAGAGGCGTGTGGTAGTGCTGAACGGCACTGGACTTTCCCTCTCTGATCCTCTCAGAGGGTCACGCATGTACAAACTACCATAATCTCTCCAGCCCCCTCCCCATGTGGATGTTTTCTGGATTAATCGAGGCAAAACCCATGTCAGCAAGTTAACAATTAGAAGTATTTCACTGGTTCTTATCTCATTTTCTCACAAATTCTCTGTTGATCATTTGCTGACATACCCATAATTCTTTGCACATATTTGCAGGTTTGGTATTTAGAGAACCTTGACCATTATTTTTTAGAGAATCGAGGTAAAACCCATGTCAGCAAGATAACATTTAGAAATATTTCATTGGTTCTTATCTCATTTTCTCACAAATTCTCCTCTGTTGATCATTCACTGACATACCCATAATTCTTTGTGCACTTTTGTAGGTTTAGTAATTAGACAGTCTTTCTTATCCATCTTCTTTTTTGTTGTTTATAGTCTATAAACTATATTTAACGTGCAAAGCTGACATCCCACTTCCATTTCCAAACCAATGAACAAATTGCAGACCAACAGCATTCAAGTCGCTTTATCACCTATTTTATATATTCCGATCACCTGCTTAATGCATTAATCTGTTCTAGTGCTTCATAAGAAAAGACACAGCACACTAAGTGTTTTACAAACAGAGTGAAAATAATGTCTGACAGATGGAGTGAATCTGATAAACTGAATTCTTTAATGATTGCACCACCCATTGTGTGCATAGCGAATGTGTGTGTGTGTGAATATAGTTTCTGCATGTGACTGGAGAGGATTAGTGCAGTCCTGTGATGTGCCGTATTGCGACGCTTTGAGTTAATGCACCGTAAGCCAGACATTTATCTCTGGAGGTTTGAGCCTGACTGTGACTGCTAGTTGTCCTTGTGCAGTTTAGAGTTACAAACCAATCCATTACAGACCTGACCACAGAAGTGACTATTAATAATGATTACAGTAATTAGTGGTGTTTGCTAAGGCAAGCATCGGTATCATTACTGCTCATACTTTGGCTAAGTGATTCAAACCAAACCCTGAACCTAATTATTAAGGGGATAGTTCACCCAAAAATGAGTCTTTACTCACTTGCATGTCGTTTCCAAACCTGTATGACTTTCTTTCTTCTGCAGAACACAAAAAAAAGATATTTTGAAGAACATTGGGGTCCGAACAACCCTTTGACTTTCATTGTATGGAGAAGAAAGTAAGTCAGAAATACAGGTTTGAAACAACATGAGGGTGTGTAAATGATGACAGAATCCTTATTTTTGGGTTATCCTTATTACTTTTCTACCATGTTTGATGTATCATTTCATTTCTGCCTGGTGGATGATAAAGCATGCAAAAGAAAAATTGCAGCCGTCATAGACCATGACACATGCGCATACTAATATTCCAAGGCGAGAAAGTGCAGCTGACTGGTGTGTGTTTTGTGCTTTAGTGTCAGTGTAAATTTTCAGGCCTGTTATAAACTAAACTTTAGATGACGACGTCATGTCCAGAGCCTAGTAATATCACTGGACATGCTTCGTATGGCACACACAGACAATGAGAGGTCATCAGAAGGACAGAGAAGAAGTCACTTTTTAAGTGTCTATCGAATTAAATTTAATAATAGCAAAAAAATGTTTTATATATTAATGGCCTAATTGTAGACATGTTTAAGTCGGTCTGAAAGGAGTTTATTGTTTCTTTTCTTCTACAGTACCTCATCATTCTCTCTTTGCTGTTCTTCTTTATCTTGTTTCTGGCTCTATTGATCAGTTTTTTACCTCCCTGACTGTGTTTTAGTGATGTAGAGGTCGGTCTGACCCTTCTGCTTTTGGGTAATACAGTGCAGAGACGACCAAATCTGTGACCAGAGATGTTTCTGTGGCCTTACACATTAGGAAACATTAGTGTACATTAGTAAAATAATTTTTTGTCTTGTAAATATCCTGTTTCACTAAGAAAATTGTCTACACATATTAATTTGCTGCACAACCTTTTTTTCAATTGTCAGAATGATGGAAAGCTTTTTGAACTCTGCATCAATGGTTTTAAAATAGATAAATGATATGTAAAGTTACATGTGTACATCTAATATGCAGCCTTTGTGATAATACTACAGTGCTTCTTATATGGCTCAACATGATATTATGAGGCTTTATTAGTGGATGTGCCAGGAATTTGTTGTTTATAATCCTGAATGATTAATCCGGGCAGATGTGAGTTCCTTCGGTTTTTTTGGTCGCTGGTTTACACATTTGTCAGAGTTCAGTTAGCGTAGCTATTGGAGCCACAGACATCATTTAAATCCTGTATGTGCAGGAGTAATTTTGCCAGAATCCAATTAGAGAACCGTTAAAAGGGATTACGGCGCACTTAGTCCTGCTCTCCCCAACCTGATTAAAGGGTTTATAGAGCTTTTACAGTGTTGTGCTTTACAGACAGGTTTAAACCCAATGAGCTTGAGAAGATCGGCCCAACATTGGTTTTTCTGCTTCATCCGCCACTGTTCTTTGGTTTTGGAAAGGCTTAACACACTGAACCTGTTGCTGACAGGTTCAGATCCATCTCTGGTCTGGTGAGCAGAGATTTATCTGTTAAACCTCTGAGATTAGAGAGGTCTGTACGTGTTTCTGAAACTAAGCCTATTTTGGGGACCGTTAAGATTGAAATGTGACATTATTTTGATCATGTTCTCAGAATATTCTCAGAGAAATGTGCTTTTCATTACTGTACTGCAGAAATTTAAATATATTATTTAAATTCTAAAGTAAGTTTTAGTAAAATTATAAGTATTAATCATGGTTGGGTTGTATTTGTATTGATTTTAATTTTTAAAATAATTTAAATAATGAACAAAATTCTTTAAACAGGATTTTCATTAGTTAGAATAAGAACTAATAAATATTAGATTTTTTACAGGACTGAGAATTTTAGTGGTGGAATGTGCTTAAATGTCATCAAATAATATGCAAAATAATATTTTCTTTATTCAAAATCATGTAGGAATTTCTTTTGGATTTTGGATGGTGAGATATGGTATTTATGCAAGAAACACAGTTTGAATCTGATTTCCTAATACTCTTCCCATCAAAAGATCCAAAAATAAATGAATTGTGTTTTGAGACCAATCCGGTTTAAAAGATTCTAAGGCTTATGGTTTGTTTATTTTGTTGAGTTTGATCTTTGGAGGTTGAGGAGATGTCACTGGAGAATATTATGTCATTGTTCTCAATCCAAGCGCTTTATTCGTCCCTATGGGACTCCGGTTGTGAGTCGGAATTAAAAACTATTGGGAAATCGGGGTGCTGACCCGTCTTCTTCCTTTCTGAAACCACATCCGGAGGATATTTAGGCACTGATTGTTTAGGACCTGATTACCAGCATATCCTTGTGGTCCAGTCCCCCACTATGCGGAAGGAAGGCATTTGGGCCCCCCGTGGATGCCACATATGTTTCAGGCTACATGTGCCAGTCGACTGACGCATCGCAAATCACCACGGTAACCTCCGCCGTGCCGGAACGTGGCGTTCAGCATCACAGGGTTTGAGCTCACCAGATCCGTCAAGTAAACAGTCCACTCAGCACAAACACGCTCATTCAGAGCCCCAGGAGAAAAAACTCACGACAGCAAACATGACTGTACAACCCCATCAACAACCTAACACTTCCTGCTATGTCACGCAGCCATATTGTTCTGTGCAAGATTGACAACTTTGCACAATCCTGCTCCAAGAAAACAGAATTCACAGGAGTGAAGTGAAGATTGCAATTCTCTGAGATTTTGTCGATTTTTTCTTTTTCGGCATTTTTTCTTCTAATGAGAACAAAGCTTGTTTATTTATATTTCTTTAAGCATGTCTTGAATTTTGTTTAGCAAGTCTATTTTTATTTGCAATTTATTATTATAGATTATTTATTTATTTAGCCTATATGTTTTCTCTATTTGGACATGCAAATATTTATTTGTTTGTTTGTTTCTCTTAAATATATCTTGCCAAGTATATTTAAAATTTTTCCTACATTTTCTCTATTTGGCAAAACATATTGTCAGTCCTGTGTCGTGTGTCGTGTGTTTCCCGCCCTCTTGTGTCCTTATATGGTCTTTTTCCTGTCCGTGTTTAGTTTGATTATGATTCTGTTCAGCTGTGTGTTTAATTATCCTGTGTATTTAGTTCCTGCCTGTTTAGTTCCTTTTCATCTGGTCTACTCGTTACGTTCCTGTGTATCTCAGGCCTGCCTTGTTTTACCCTGTTGGTTTGGCTTAAAGACTGTATTTTGAGTTATCCCACGTCTCCGTGTTCCTCGTTCCTCCCGCTGTGTGCACTGTGAAACATATCTTTTGTATTTCTTTCTTTCTTTCTGTCTCACTTTCTTTCTTTCTCTATCCATCCTCTATTCATTTATATTTTATTTATACATTTTTTCCACCATTTTGTCCAGCAAATCTATTTTTATTCTATTTTTTTTCTCTATGGCCAAGCATGTATCCATTTTATTTTATTTTATTATTTGATTTACTATATTTTAAATTTATGTTTTTGTCCATTTTGTCAAGCAAATGTCTTTCTTTCTGTCTTTTTTTTTCTTTCTTTCGCTCTCTCTTTCTTTCTTTCTCTATCCATCCTCTATTCATTTATATTTTATTTATATATTTTTTACACCATTTTGTCCAGCAAATCTATTTTTTTCTCTATGGCCCAGCATGTATCCATTTTATTTTATTTATCATATTATAAACTATTTTTAATTTATTTATATATTTTTGTCCATTTTGTCAAGCAAATGTCTTTTTTCTTTCTTTCTTTCTTTCTTTCTTTCTCTCTCTCTTTCTTTATGTCTCACTTTCTTTCTTTCTCTATCCATCCTCTATTCATTTATATTTTATTTATATATTTTTTACACCATTTTGTCCAGCAAATCAGTTTTTTTCTCTATGGCCAAGCATGTATCCATTTCATTTATTTTATATATTTTTGTCCATTTTGTCAAGCTAATGTCTTTCTTTCTTTTTCTTTCTTTCTCTGTCCTCTGTTTATCTTTATTCTATTTATTATTTTATCCAAAATTTTGTCAAACTGATTTTTATATTCTATTCAAATTTTTTATATTTATATAGTATATATTATTATGATGTACTTATTTTTTTATATACTTATATTATTAACATTCATTCAACTTAAAAAGTAGATCATAGTGAAAGCTTTGCCAAGGTCATGGGTTCGATTCCCAAGCCAGGGAATGTAAAAACCGATAAAAATGTATTCCTTGAGTGCAGCACATAACCAGTATTGTTGTTTGCAACATGCTAACGTCCAACTGCATTGAAATCCATTGTGAACTGATTTCTCTTCAAGCGTTATTTGTATAAAACACTAGAGTTACTTCATATGAAGAACACTCCAAATCGGTCAGATATGCGTGTCTATTTCAATTAAGAAGTCTGTAGACATTGAGGCAACACACAAGGTTTTGGAACAGAACCTCAATCTGACAGCCAGACTGTCAAAATAAACAGGGATTGTGCTTAGTGAGGGAAAAGTCTGCTAGTGCAATGATACAGGAACTCAAGCGAGACACGGACGTCCTGAATAAATCTCGTGTCCTCAGACGTCCAGAAGCTTTTGTGTATTTTCAAGAAGTCAGTAAAGTGTGATAATGGCTCAGATCTTCAATGACTCACCTTAAAACAGACCGTCCACTGACCTTCAGTGGAGAGAGAAAGATGGAAATCTCTCAGAGCGTGGAACGAAAGAGGGCATGTGTTGATTTTTGGGTAAGCGGTTTGTGTAAGTTAATGCATTTGATTGTGTTTGTGTGTGTTATACGTTAAAAGAAAGGGTAAAAGGTAGGAGACAAGATTAAAGGAAGGATTAAAAGTGACCTTGAAGTATCTCAGAGGTGAAAAAAGGCAGACAAGAAAGTCCAGACATCGTCATGTCTCTCCAGAGGTCTGTGTTTTAATAGTGTTCCCCTGTTCGTGCTGTGTCTTATACTCTACTGAGTGATCAGGTTGTTACGCCCTCGAGATCTGGAGCCTCGGCACAGACATAAAAGTCAATGGTGACAAAACCTCTGTTCCAAACACAAGTGAACAACACAATACTAAAATATATAACATAAATACATGTAGCACACATAAATATTGAATAAAATACAATTAAAAATAAATAAGATTAAGCAAATCTATCTATCTATCCAATGTTTTTATTGAAATGCTATCTAGGTAGGACGCTCACTAGTTTTTATAACAGAACTATAGAGTCTGGCTTAGATGTCTTTCTTCACAAGTTTGCAGTCTTAACCCCTTAGGCTGGAGTTTATCTGCTCTGCAAAAGTCAAACATTCATGATGAGTCATCGGCACACATGCTCATTAGGAGCCGCTAATGAACAGGAAGCCTAGTATGTGATACCACTGGTGGTCTGTTCGCACAACATAAACAGTATGTCTGTCAGACAAAATTTGACAGTGAATGAGCATCGAATAGAATGATATTTGCATACAAAGCTCGCCTTCGACCAGACACACATACTCTGTATAAATATGCAAATCCAGTCACGAATGCTTGGCTAATGCACTGCATACGTCTTGTTGTACATAACGACGTGCTTAACATGCGTTCTTGTGATACTGTCATGGTGACAAACCTCAGACCTCAAGGGGACAATAGAGTTTCCTTCATATGTCTGCGAATGTGGAGTTATTCATGTTTATAGAATGTTTATAATATCTAACCTAACTTTAAACTGTTGCTCTGACCTGTAGGTTACGATAATGCCTGCTAGATTTATTTTATTTTATTTTATGTTTCTCAATACCAATTTGATTGTTCCGTCATTGTTTAAATAATATTTATATTTAAATGTCATTGTTTAAATAATATTTATAATTTATATAATAATATTACAACCCGAATTCCGGAAATGTTGGGACATTTTTTAAATTTGAATAAAATGAAAACTAAAAGAATTTCAAATCACATGAGCCAGTATTTTATTCACAATAAAAACATAGATAACATAACAAATGTTTAAACTGAGAAATTTTACAATTTTATGCACAAAATGAGCTCATTTCAAATTTGATGCCTGCAACAGGTCTCAAAAGAGTTGGGACGGGGGCATGTTTACCATGGTGTAGCATCTCCTCTTCTTTTTAAAACAGTTTGAAGACGTCTGGGCATCAAGGTTATGAGTTTCTGGAGTTTTGGTGTTGGAATTTGGTCCCATTCTTTCCTGATATAGGTTTCCACCTGCTGAAGAGTTTGTGGTCGTCTTTGATGTATTTTTCGTTTAATGATGTGCCAAATGTTCAGATCTGGACTGCAGGCAGGCCAAATCAGCACCCAGACTCTTCTACTACGAAGCCATGCTGTTGTAATAGCTGCAGTATGTGGTTTTGCATTGTCCTGCTGAAATACACAAAGCCTTCCCTGAAATAGACGTCGTCTGGAGGGGAGCATATGTTGCTCTAAAACCTTTATATACCTTTCAGCATTCATGAATGAATGAATGAATGATGCATTTATATAGCACTTTTATTGTGTATTGTTGTACAGCCAAAGCACTTTACAATTATGTGGGGGGTCTCTCCTCAACCACCACCAGTGTGCAGCATCCACTTGGATGATGCGACGGCAGCCACAGGACAACGGCGCCAGTGCGCTCACCACACACCAGCTACAGGTGGAGAGGAGAGAGAATCATAGAGCCAATTCAGTGGATGGGGATTATTAGGAGGCCATGATTGACAAGGGCCAGTGACGGGAATTTGGCCAGGACACCCAGTTTACACCCCTACTCTTTACGAGAGGTACCATGGGATTTTTAATGACCACAGAGAGTCAGGACCTCGGTTTAACGTCTCATCCAAAAGACGGTGTTTTTTGACAGTATAGTGTCCTTGTCACTATACTGGGGCATTAGGACCCACACAGACCACAGGGTAAGCACCCCCTGCTGGCCTCACTAACACCTCTTCCAACAGCAACCTAGTTTTCCCAGGAGGTCTCCCATCCAGGTACTGACCAGGCTCAACCCTTCTTCGCTTCAGTAGGCAACCAGTCTTGGGCTGCAGGGTGATATGGCTGTGGATTCATAGTGCCTTCCAAAACATGCAAGCTGCCCATACCATATGCACTTTTGCACCCCCATATGATCAGAGATGCTGGCTTTTGAACTGAACGCTGATAACACGCTGGAAGGTCTCCCTCCTCTTTAGCCCGGAGGACACGGCATCCAACAAGAATGCCAAATTTGGACTCGTCTGACCATAGAACACTTTTCTACTTTGGAACAGTCCATTTTAAATGAGCCTTGGCCTACAGGACATGACAGCGCTTCTTTGGACCATGTTCACATATGGCTTCCTTTTTGCATGATAGAGCTTTAGTTGGCATCCGCAGATGGCACGGCGGATTGTGTTTACCGACAATGGTTTCTGGAAATATTCCTGGGCCCATTTAGTAATGTCAATGACAGAATCATGCTGATGAGTGATGCAGTGTTGTCTGAGGGCCCGAAGACCACAGGCATCCAACACAGGTCTTCGGCCTTGTCCCTTACACACAGAGATTTCTCCAGTTTCTCTGAATCTTTTGATGATGTTATGCACTGTAGATGATGAGATTTGCAAAGCCTTTGCAATTTGACGTTGAGGAATGTTGTTTTTAAAGTATTCCACAATCTTTTTATGCACTCTTTCACAGATTGGACAGCCTCTGCCCATCTTTACTTCTGAGAGACTAAGACATCCCTTTTAGTTGTGGCCTAATGGTTAGAGAGTTGGACTCGTAACCCAAAGGTTGCGGGTTCGAGTCTCAGGTCCAGCAGGAATTGTAGGTGGGGGGAGTGAATTTACAGCGCTCTCTTCCACTTTCAATACCACGACTGAGGTGCCCTTGAGCAAGGCACCAAATCCCCAACTGCTCCCCATGCGCCGCAGCGTATATGGCTACCCACTGCTCCGGGTGTATGTTCACGGTTTGTATGTGTGTTCACTGCTGTGTGTGTGCACTTGGATTGGTTGAATGCACAGCACAAATTCCGAGTATGGGTCGCTTTCACTTTCATAGCTAATCATGTTACAGACCTGATGTCTGTAAACCCCATCTCATTTAAACCCCCTGTAAATCTCATTTAAACCCCATGTAGATAACTTGGTAAAAAAAGATGAGAGTTTTTATTACAGAAATAAGGCTTGTTTTAATTTAAAAGTAAGAAAGGAACTTGTTGCTGCTACTTTTTTGTCTGTTGTAGACTATGGAGATATTCTTTATATGCATGCAGCAAAGTCTGTATTACGCTCACTGGATTCGGTTTACCATTCTGCCCTACGCTTTGTCATTAAGGCTGAGTATTCTACACATCACTGTAGTTTATATAGTTTATCAGGTTGGCCTCCACTCTCAATTCGTAGACAGCATCACTGGCTTATCTTTATTTATAAGGCAGTGATAGGATTATTGCCCTCTTATTTATCAGTTTCTCTTTTGTAGAAAACAGTAGGTACAATCTTAGGTCTAAAACAGCATTCTTTTTACTATACCTGTTGTAAAATCTGAATTTGGTAAAATTGCTTTCCGTTACAATGCCCCTTCAACTTGGAATGCTTTGCAGAAACAGTTGAAGTTAAGAACTTTTATTACACTTAATGATTTTAAATCATATATCACAGAAACCTTCAGCTATAAGTGTGATTGTATATAGGTTACTGTTTTGTTTTTGCCTGTGGCTTTTTTATACTGCTTGTTGAATGATGTCTTGGTTATGATGTTATATTTTGTTTGTTGTTGTATTTAATTTGTTTTTGTTAGGTGTTGTGGTATGGTTTTTGTAGTGTTGCTATGTCATTATGTAATGTGGTATGTTTTGTTTGTTGTTGATGAGGTTTCTTTTTTTCCAAATGTATTTTATTTAAATTTTAAGTGTTGCCTTTCTTGGCCAGGGATCATTTGCAAAAGAGACTTTAGTCTCAATATGACCTCCCCTGGTTAAATAAAGGAATAAATAAATAAATGTCAATTTAACTTAATTAGTTTCTAGATGTTCTCCCAGCTGAACTTTTCAAAATGTCATGCTTTTTCAGCCGTTTGTTGCCCCCGTGCCAACTTTTTTGAGAGTAGCAGGCATCAAATTTGAAATGAGCTCATTTAGTGGATAAAAGTGTAAAATTTCTCCATTTAAACATTTATGTTCTCTATATGTTCTATTGTGAATAAAATATTGGCTTATGTTATTTGAAAGTCTTTTAGTTTTCATTTTATTCAAATTTAAAAAACGTTTAAATTTGAATTTAAAAAACAACAATAATAATAATAATAATTAATTATAATAATAATAAAGTATGAATATTTACCCAAGCCTGATAATTAAGTTTACATAAAATAAAAAAATCTAATAAAATCAGTGTGAAATTGTCATACTATTATAGTATACGCAAATTATAGAAAATGTTTTGTTGGGTGCACAAGGTATACTGACATCATAATCCATCCTTATCAACAGCACATGCCGTTTTAAGAAAAAACACACACACACACAATCAATAAAAGCAGTCCATTTTGAGCCCTGTCAGTTAGATTAAAAGTGAATTTCCCTGTAGAATTCAGCTCGAGGAAATTGCAGCATGTTGATGCATTACGGCTTGACCACTTCCTGTTCACAGACATTACCGAGCTCAGCAATCACGACTAAAACACATTTACATTCCTCAATTCTTTCAGCCCACAAGACCTTTATTTGAAACATGCTGTCTAAATCCAATCCCAATCTGAAACGGAAGGCGTGATTTAATGGTCTAATCATAAGCATTTAATCTGGCTCTTTCTCTGTATTAGAAAGGTCATACATTGTGCAGTGGTGGCCGAGTGGATGCGCACGTCTAAAGAATTTTTGCTCTTATCATTTCTGCTCTGGACAAATTCTAGGAAGTACTAATCCTCTAATGGGATGGCATTGACTTGCGGCATCGATTGCGTTTGTCTGAAGGAGGGGATTCCTTGGGGACGCCAGCAGAATGTGTTTCTGCTCCGCTTCGCCTGTTTTGATAACATTGTTCAAACAGCGTGTCCTCGACCCTGCTTCCGACGTCACGCTTTTCAGTTGAACGAGAGCACTTCATTCAAATAACACAGCTGCTGACCACTTGAAGATAGAGGACAAGAGATAATTGAGAGGAGAGTCACAAGTTGTCATTTTTTGTTGAAATGGACTAAACGTGCAGCTACTTCCAAACTGATCACTTTCAAGATTTGTTCTTATTTTTTATAATTCCATTTTTTATTATCAGTATCATGGCTATGCCACAGAACTGTTATTTTATTTTATCTCATTTCTCAATGGTAATTTTCCCTAATTCTCAATTAATAAAGACTGCTTCAATGTAATTATCAATATTTTAAAATAAAATTGATTCAGTTTATCAAGACACGGTTTACTTGCAAAAAGATTTTTGGACATGTACGATGGTATCACCATGTTTTTAGGAGGGCATTTACAGTCGGACCACACTATTTTTCTGAAATAAATCAAAGTTTGAACAGAACTGTGAATTTAAACGGATAGTCCACCCAAAAATTTAAATTCTGTCATCACTTACTCACCCTCATATGGAAGCCTGTTTCCGCCACTGAATAAAAAAATAAAAAAGGTAATTGCGATTTTCTATCTCACAATTTTTTTTTTTTCTCACAATTGTGTTAACATCTTGTAATTCTGAATTTTTTTCTCAGAATTGCTGGATACAAACTCACAATTATGACTTTTTTCCCAGAATTCTGAGATATGAACTCGCAATTCTGAGAACATATCAATCTTTTTCTCCTCAGAACTGGACTTTATAACTTGCGAGTTTATATCTCACAATTCTGAGGAAAAAAAGTCAGAATTGTGATCTTATTTCTAGCAAGTGCGAATTTATATCCTGCAATTGTGACTTTCTACCTTACAATTCTGAGGAAAAAAAAAGTCACCGCGCTATTTTGAAAAATGTTTATTACCAGTTTTGGTTCCAATTAACTTGTATTTTTTGTCCATACATTGAAAGTTAGTGGGAACTGAAACAGCTCAAACCAGCATTCTCCTAAATGTGCTTTTGGAATATCTTATATTTTGCAAAATATCTTTTTACGTTTGCTCAGTAGACTGACTGTGACATGATTTCACTCTGCCTCATCCCTGCATGCTGCTCTGGCTCGCTCAGTCCAGTCATTTGGGATGGGAATTGGGTCAAATGTGTTTCCTGTGTTCTCCATTCATGCAAACACGCACCTCATCGCCCAGACCCATGCAGAAAAATCTCTCTGCTGCACACACCTGGGACATTTGGCCTTTTGATTTGGCCCTCTCTCCACATGACTGAAGATCGTAGTTCACTTCAGAGATGTGTGGCTCATAAACAAAACAGTGAATGCAGTCTGTTCACTGAATTATAGCCATAGTGCCTGAGACTTGATGCTGCTAATATTTGGGGGGGCACCAATGGGAAGCCAAAGAAAAAAAATGCTTCTTAAATTTTAAAAGGGGAGAAGAAGACTGTCACAAGGTAAGCTTGGTGACAGACAAGAAATTACATGGACTTGATACACATGCACACGTCATTACTTGATTATGCCAGCATTTACCATCTTTTAAATCATCATGGTGTTGTGTAATTGTTTTGCCTGTTTCAAATGAGTATGATACCATGTTGTTCTTGTTTTTTTTTTTGGCCAACATTTTGTTCAATCAGTTATTCTTTTTAAACAAACGTCACACAGTTTAATTTCAGTCAGAATTACCTTTATTTCTGGTGAGAATTTCCCCAAAACCTTTTTGTTTTGGCTGTTGGCCTTCCATTCTCATGCTGTACCATCAAACAGACCATGTAGATCAAACTGGTTTTTATAGCATTAGCATGCCCCTTATTGGACTGAACCATTGGTGTTTTTTTCTGGGGGAAGGGGGGAATAGCAGCTGAACAATTCTTTACTTTTACTTTTCTTTTCCTTTTTCATTTTTATGTAGTGTGTTTAAGCACCCATGGGTTTACACAGATTGTTATTTGTGTATGTGTGTAATGTTTCATTATTTTCTTTTTTTTCTGTGTATAATGTATGGACCCTGTTTGTTCATTTGGTACAGTCTGAAGAGGGAGCTAGCCAAAGGAGAGACCCTGTTGCAAATTGGACCAAAGTATTTGGTGTAGCCTTTCTTTGCACATTGTTGCTGTTTTGTACAGTTGTTGTTTTTTTTTTTTTTTTTTTTTTTTTTGTATTTCAGTATGTGACTATGTAATTTTCTTCCCTACCTCACGGTAATAAACCACCTTTTTGGGATCCACCAAAACGTCTGACCAGCTTGATTGTAATTATTCCCTCTGACCACTGGGCCATCTCTTACAAGGACATTAAACTAAGACAAAGCAGGTGTCTCACTGCAAAGCTATTAAGACTGGAACTACGTTTATTATAATACACATTCAGTCTGTTCAGATAACAGCTGAACACTTTGTCAAAATCAACACAGAATGCATCAGTTTATTTCTCAGTAGTAAAAAGAATCTGGAGACGGTCAGCAAAATAGAGCGCTTTTATCATCTTTAGCAATAAAGATGATGGATGAATCTATTCACTTTGTGTAAAATGTATTTGGCAGCCACAAACCACCCTGCAAATGTACAGCACACATATCGGGCTTCAAACTCACTTTTAAAGAAAACTTGCCTCAAACAACTTCTGCTTTAAGCAATTGTTTTGCCTTCGAAAATGCAAAAGTTTGTTTGTATTTGGTGACTTGAACGTGTCAGAATTGAATCCACAGCAAGACTTGGTTGGAATCTATTTTTTATTTTATTTTTTATTTTATATTTTATTTATTTTGATATTTTTTTCCGCTTATCTCCACTGTCCTATTTATTAAAGACAATTAAATCCAGGCCATTAAATTCAAAAACAACTTTTTCCTAATCAAATTCTGTTTTTTTTTTTTTTCTTTTCATTTCAGGCTGAGATGTTTAGTGAAACAGTTGGAGAGAGGTGAGGCTTCTGTTGTCGACTTGAAGAAAAACCTAGAATATGCTGCATCTGTTTTGGAATCTGTCTACATTGAAGAAACAAGGTGAGCACAACACATGCATTGTGAATTTCTCTTAGTCTTTTTCTTTTGGTAAATATTAAATCAACAAGTTTGGGGTTAGAGGTATGTGTTGTTTCTAGAGTGTGTTTAATCTCTAAAGCTGCTCTTAAACCTTTGTTTGAAATAAAAATGCAAATGGAAGAGGGATTGCACGTGTTCTGTAATGCTATCTCCTCACTGCATGAGAGCCTTCAGCATTTGATGTGTTTTTATTCAGTTGTTTAGACAGAAATGGAAACATTGGCAACCATCTGAGAGGAAAATGTGCCATGCATCAAATGAAATGCAAAGTTTCCATCATTATGTTTTTCCAAACCTATTTGATTTACTTTTAAAAAACACAAAAGGAACATTTTTGCTGAATGTCCCTATTTTGTTATTCTTTTTTATGCACTTGTAATGAATAGGGACTGGAGCTTTCAGGCTTCCAAATGGAGTATCATAATTATAGTCCATACAAGTTTGTGGCACACAAATATTGTGTTTCCCATATCATAACTTTATAAAAAAGTAGAACAAATTAATTAACAGAAAGTCTTGATATCCTCCCTCACTCTTTTCAGCATGTTCATAAGAGTTCATGAGAGAAATAGCAATGCTTTTTTGAAAGAACCACTGTAAAAAGTGATAAGTTGACTTAACTTAAAAAAAATTTAGGAAACCTATGGAAGCAGAATAATGACAATAGTTTTTGAAACATAAAGCATGCTGAATTCCACAAATCGAAAAAAAGATGCATTGCAATTAACAGTGCTTGCATTTTAATGCCATGTATTTCCAGGGCTTGCATTTTTAGGTCCTGAAATTTAACATAGTTGTTTATTTAAGCTGTGAATATTTCAATTCAAAATATTTCACACACATTTTCATAATTAAAAATTCGATAATTCATATTCACCTTCCAGAATTCACTTCCAAAATATTCAATCAGTTTAAAAATACGATTTATAATATTCGACAGGCAAATTTCGGTCACTTTATTTCACTTTCCAGATTCGCTGCCACAAATTCAGTGGTTAAAATTCGGCAGAAAATTCAGCGTTGCACATCCGGGAACCGCTGGAATAGCAGTAGAGCACCGATGCATGATCTCCAGCTGATGTCAGCCGCTCACCAGCAGGTGGCGCAAGCGGCTGTTGATGAAGGCCATATGTGGATCAAGTCATTCATTTGCAAAAACTGATTTACAGAAATGGAGCAAGTGCTAAGTAGAAGTTTTGATTATCAGGGCCAGTATAAACATGTGGAAACGCTGATTGTGTGTATGTTTAATTCAACATCTTCGCTGTTTCCCGTAGCCTACATGCAATCAGCTTTCTCTGCCACAAAGGAGATTATAATGCTCTTTTACCCAATGCTGAAGTACAGAACTAACATTACATCTGAGGAAGACATATGTTGCTTTCGGTTGCTTAGTTTCTGTAACTTTGTATCATGGCTTGTGTGACGCTGTGCTGTAATACTGGGGTTCCCCTCATCCGTCACACTCCAGGATGCCCCAACGACGCGTAACGTGCCTCAGTGAACTAATACAGTGATATAAGACCTCAGATCTCAGAATACACTTTATTGATGATTATGCAAACTATATACAGGCAAGCAAATGAGGTCAGAAGAACGCAACGCGCTGCATTTTCGTTGCTTTCCCTTACCACTGATCTATAGAGTCGACAGTCCTACAAAGATATCAATACCATGATTAGTTTTAACAGTAAGCAACCGCTTTATATCGACATAAAAAATTAGTTCAAAACCGCCTAGGTGTATTGTTGCTGCAAATGTAAACGCGCTATCGCACCCAAGGGGCCATCTGACAATTCCACCGACTGGGTTAAACCGTCCAATGTATTTAAATTAAAATTACTTTTAACATTTAAAATAACACACTGTCAAATTGTAAAGCTTGTATTGCTCATATGATTTACTACAGATTAGATTTTGACAATACCTCCCTTTATATATATATGTACAGTACACAATTATTTACTTATAAAAGATCCCTGGAAAGGTTTTCCAATGGTTGTAATATGTTGCTAGATACAAAACTGACTTACTACAGGTTAGATTTTGCCAATATCTCCCTTACGGTATGTACAGTACACAAATATATTTTAAAAAAAACTACAGTAATTCACCAAAAGGGTTTTTCATGTTCCACAGGTTGTAGTAAGTTGTGAAATTTTGCCAGTATCTCCCTTACTGTATGTACAATTCACAGTTGACCTATCGGTAAGCCCCGCCCCCCTTAGTTACTGTTGCTCCCTCAGACAAACAAACGTTGCTCACTGTCTTACAATGACAGCTACAGTGTGAAAACCATGTCCCACAATGTTTTTGCACAATTTTGGACACAAAAGGCCACCAAATGGGAATTAATATTCAATGGAGGGATTTAGAAAATATTTAAAAATAAATACGGTGGGTAACTCGAAGGAGGGTTTGCGTTAGCTAGTTTTAGCCAGAGATACCTTGCTAAAGCACAAGATAACATTAACGTTCTGCTTGATCATATGAAAATTGTAACTTAATGAGTGTATGACAACCAGAAAATGAACGTTTTTGTCTGAATTTATTTAAGAAAAAAAAATTACAGTAATTTCTTAAGAATAATTATATACTGTATGTACAGTGAGGAAGATGTTGGCAACATTTCAACTGTAGTAAGTCAGTCTGGTCACTAGTAACATTTTGGTGAATTACTGTAATTGTTTTTTCTTAAAAATATTTGTGTAGTGTACATACTTAGGGAAATTATTGTCTAAGGCGAGTTATTGGCAATATATATTTAGTCAGTTTGACTAAACATTAATTTGAATAAATTATTGGAATTTAATAATTACATTTAAATAATTTAATAAATTATTACTTCGTTTTGTACTGTGAGGTAAATTTGCAGACGGTCCCTAAAGCAGCCTAGGCGAATATCAAACCTAAAACTATAGCGCTTGGTTTTCTATGGGAGAAAAAATGGTTTGCTTGTGGTCTCATATTCTGGGTTCATCTGCTTAAATGTACGTAATATACAATAATATATTTTATTAATTAGATGCTGAAGTTAATCATTTATTATCACTGAGGCAACAAACCACCTTAAGTGTTTTCTTTATGGGAAATGTTTAATGTGCGCGTTCATATCCTCATCTGTTTGCATCATCAGTAAGATCTGAGTTTGGTCTTTTAATAGGCTTGTTGGAGATGAGCAAAATCTGCGCAGAACCGATCACCGCGAGATGCATGCCTGATATCTTGATGCCAATCTGATTTCATGTGATTGTGTATTTAAATTATGCTTGAATATTCCCAAACACTATGACTGTGCGATCTCTGTGTGAGATATGTGATTGTTGTCATATTTCTATAATTTTCTACATGTTTATATTAAAGTAGAAATGGATGATAAATATGCCTTTCATATTAAATAGCAAGCACTTTGAGTGTCTTGTTCATCATATTTATATTTATATAAAAGCAACAGAACTGAAATTATATCACATTTATTAGCAGCACAGCACATGAGTGAGAATAATGCAATATCCGCCTTTGATCTCGTAGGTATCTGTTCCACTTCGAGAGCTCAGAACTGTCCATCTTGACTGCGCTTATTTCACTCCTCCCCTCACTGCAGCCGCCTACATTTCAGGCGAGGCGCATCTCAAACAAGTCTAATAGCTGTTATTGTGTTAGTGCACTACTGAGCCACGTAATGTGTTTTCTTTAACCGATTTCTGAGAGGAAACAGCGTGAAACCTTGCACGTTCGTTCATATTCTACATCTGCTTAACTGTCCATTTAGTTCGCATAATCATCAATAAAGTGTATTCTGAGATCTGAGGTCTTATATCACTGTATTAGTTCACTGAGGCGCGTTACGCGTCGTTGGGGAATCCTGGAGTGTGACGGATGAGGGGAACCCCAGTATTACAGCACAGCATCACACAAGCCATGATACAAAGTTACAGAAACTAAGCAACCGAAAGCAATATATGTCTTCCTCAGATGTAATGTTAGTTCTGTACTTCAGCATTGGGTGAAAGAGCATTATAATCTCCTTTATGGTAGAGAAAGCTGCTTGCATGTAGCGAAGCGAAGATGTTGAATTAAACATACACACAATCAGCGTTTCCACATGTTTATACTGGCCCAGATAATCAAAACTTCTACTTAGCGCTTGCTCCATTTCTGCAAATCAGTTTTTGTAAAAGAATGACTTGATCCACATATGGCCTTCATCAACAGCCGCTTGCGCCACCTGCTGGTGAGCGGCTGACATCAGCTGGAGATCATGCATCGGTGCTCTACTGCTATTCCAGCGGTTCCCGGATGTGCAACGCTGAATTTTCTGTCGAATTTTAACCACTGAATTTGTGGCAGCGAATCTGGAAAGTGAAATAAAGTGACCGAAATTTGCCTGTCGAATATTATAAATCGTATTTTTA
Source organism: Onychostoma macrolepis (assembly GCF_012432095.1). Classification (NCBI taxonomy): domain Eukaryota; kingdom Metazoa; phylum Chordata; class Actinopteri; order Cypriniformes; family Cyprinidae; genus Onychostoma; species Onychostoma macrolepis. Next base: position 6,198,028 of record NC_081178.1, on the reverse strand, counting down.
AACAGATTGAATATTTTGGAAGTGAATTCTGGAAGGGGAATAAGAACACATTATGAAAATGTGTGTGAAATATTTTGAATTGAAATATTCACAGCTTAAATAAACAACTGTGTTAAATTTCAGGACCTAAAAATGCAAGCCCTGGAAATACAAGGCATTAAAATGCAAGCACTGTTAATTGCAATGCATCTTTTTTTCGATTTGTGGAATTCAGCATGCTTTATGTTTCAAAAACTATTGTCATTATTCTGCTTCCATAGAAACCCGTTGCCTTAAAATTATTAAGTAAATAATAATTTTAAAAAAAAGTTAAATGAACTTGACAATTCACTTAACTTATTTTTTAATTATCATTTACTTAAAAAATTTAAGGCAACGGGTTTCCTCAATTTTTAAGTTAAAAGTTAAGTCAACTTATCACTTTTTACAGTGAATTTGATTCTGTTCACAAAACCAGTTTCAGTGATTCATTCATGAATCAGATTAATTGAGTTCTTATGATCTCACAGCACCATGTGACATATGACAAAAAAAGACATAATTATGAGAAGTCTAAATTCTGAAATACTAAGTCATAATTATGAGAAACTAATTTATTTGTCATAATTGACTCATAATTTTGACTCGTCATATAATTATGACTAACTCATACTTTTAACTTTTTTGTCATAAATATGAGTTAGTATGTCAGTTACAATTTAGTCACAATTATGAGTCAATTTTAACTTATTGTCATAGTTATGACGTCATAACTTTTTTTTTGTATCAGAATTATAATTTTGTGTGTCAAAAGTGTCACTTTTGATTTATAATTTTGTCTTTTATTTCATTATTACATCATAATTTGGACTTTTTTGTATCAGAATTATCATTAAGTATGTCAGCTGTCACAGTTATGACTTTTTACCTCTTCATTTTGACTTAATTATCAGTATATCAATTTTGACTTTGGCACAATTATGACTTTATCATAATTTTGACTTGAGTCATAATTAGAATTTTGACCTTTTCTGTCACAGTTACAATTTTTATCTTAGAATTATGATATTGTCAATTATGATTTGTCAAAGTGTGAATTTTTGTGGTGGAGATGGTTTTCCATATGTTTAGGTGATCAGACATGTTAGTTTGTATTTCCATTGTCTTTGAAGTGGAATAGTATATTTTTATCTTCTTCTTTCCATCACTTTTGCTCAGAGGCGTTTTGGCTGAAATTTCATCTGACGTGATCGAAAGTGACATGACTTACCCATTTAGTGTCTTCAGACCGCAATCGTGTCTTATATGTGTGTGTGTGTGTGTGCATTTGTTCCTGCAGGCGGTTGGTGGATACAGAAGATGAGCTCAGTGACATCCAGTCCGACTCTGTTCCCTCAGAAGTGCGCGACTGGCTGGCTTCAACTTTCACACGTCAGATGGGGCTGATGTTGAGACGGTCGGAGGAGAAGCCACGATTTCGCAGCATCGTGCACGCGGTGCAAGCAGGGATATTTGTGGAAAGGTGTGTGAGGGTTTTTCCAAAGCTAACGGTATAAAGTAAACTAATTTAAACCCTATAGGCATCCCACAGGTAATAGATGGAAACCTTCAAAGAACTGATAAAGAGCTGATACATTTTAAGCAGGGCCTGACTCATGGATCGATCAGGGCTGACCTGTGACCCTGCTGTGCATTTCCTGTCTAGTCTCATATTTCCAGCACTGCATGCTCCTAAAATATAAATGTTAAAGGACATCTGATGTGAAACAAGGAATTTCCCCCTTTTTTATTTCCCAGAAGCTCTCACACACTGACAGGAGTGTGTTATCTCTTTCTGACAGGATGTACCGACGGACCTCCAACATGGTGGGGCTGAGCTATCCACCCAGCGTGATCACGGCCTTGAAGGTAATGGAACGAGCCAATCAGATTCTAGGTTGTGACCTCAAATGCACATGTGCACAAACACACGCACAACCTGGTCACAGCATGAATGCGAAATGTGTGAATGTAACACATTTTGAATGCACAATAGCTTATGTGAGAAACAACAAAGGGGAGATGGCAAAATCAAACCGTCTCCAGGCAAACAGCCCTGTTTAATCAACCGAAGTGCACAATTGATCTTTCCCTCGGCCAGCTGGGTTACCTGGCACACACACACGGTTTAGACAGGACAGAGAGATTTTTTCTCTTTTTTGGATAGTTGTCTAATAGAATGCAGCATATGTGGACAACAGAGATTTATTTTTATCACAAACACACAAAATCATGCACTTGATATATTTAAATGGCTGTGGAAAGAATCTAAATTATGTACTGATGTGAATAAAAAAACATTTAGGGTCAGTAAGAAAGACTGAAAGGATAAAAGAAATTAAAGTTTTTGTTGAGCAAAGAAGCAGTAACTTGATCAAAAGTGACAGTAACGAAATTCATAATGTTACAAAAGATTTCTTTTGAACTTTGTTCATCAAAGAATCCTGAAATAAAGTATCACCGTTTCAACAAAGATATTAAGCAGCACAACTGTTTTCAACATTGATGATAATAAATGCTTCTTCAGCAGCAAATCAGCATATAAGCATGATTTCTGAAGGATCGTGTCACACTATAGACTGGAGTAATGATGCTGAAAATTCAGCTTTGCATCACAGGAATAAATCACAATTTTAAAATAGAAAGCAGGTATTTTAAATTGTAATCATTTTTCACAAAAGTGCTGTTTTTACTGTTTTTGATTAAATAAATGCAGCTTTTGTGTTCATGAGACTTCTGTCCAAAACATAAGAAAAACTTACCAACCTCAAAACTTTTGAATACTAGTGTATTAGGCAAATGCAAAATATGCTGATTTTAATCCTTTTCTCCACATGAAATTGTAGTCCAAATTATACATCCAGCTATCTGCTGTGATTCGATCACGAATGCCATTTCAGAGCTGTTATCAGCCGCATCTATTCTCCTATCAGCTTCTCATTCATTTTTGATTTCAACAATTTGTGGCAGGATGGCTTAGAGTTACTCCCTTTTGTCATTTCAGTCATAAATCTACAATCTTTTAAAATATTCTTTTGTTCTGTTGCCTATTGTGATTCTAAAATTCTGTCTGTCTGCATTAAAAGTGATGGTCAAAGATGTTCTCGTAAGGCTGTGTTTGGAATATCATATCATATCATATCATATCATATCATATCATATTCTACTCTTACTAACCCTTTTACTGTGTCAAATGAACTAGAAGAAGTGCAATATGGTCACTTCAGATGTAAAATTAAAAAAAAAAGAAATTAAATTAAATTAAATTAAATTAAAACAGAACTTTACCTATGTGTTTACCCAAAGCCTGTGTTGTGTTGAGTATATCGAGTTTTTTGAACATACAGTATTTGTAAACATCCAACCCCCATTTAAATTCTATACATGCAACACGGCACAAACCTTTTTCTGAGGTGTGTGGATGAAAGCCAGATGAAGAGAATAATTTGGTGTCCTAGTGTTTAAGCCTCAAGGCTGGTATGACAAAGGGCGAAGGTTCAAACTTTGGAAATGGAATAGAAATCTCCTGCAGTCCCTTATAACTCTTGTGCCCTTGAGTGAGTCAATTTGCTTCTCATTGATTTATGTGCAGGTAAATGTATAAAGTGTCTGCTAGGTGAGAAGGATGAGTAACAGAATACTAATACACATGTTCTAGTTAAACAATTGCAGTAATGTGCTGGCTCTGTCCACCTAATTTTAATAGAAAATTAAGTTAATAAGCAGAAACTAATGACAGCTTCATTTTATAAAAAGAGCTTTTAATCCTTTTGCCTTGTCCAGACCTCATTTATAAAGATGTGTTGAGTCACATGGTTTAATGTTTTTGAAAGAAGCCTCTTATGCAAACCAAAACTGCATTTATGTGATCAAAAATAGAGTTAAAATCAGTAATATTGTGACATATTATTATAGTTTACAGTAACTGTTTTGTGTTTGTTAATATGTTTTAAAATTTAATTTATTTCTGTGATGCAAAGCTGAATTTTCAGCATCATTACTCCAGGCTTTTATTTGAAATATTGAAATATTTTTTGTAGCGTTATAAATGTTTACTGTCATTACTGATAAAATTAATGCATCCTTGTGAAATAATAAAAATAAAAAAAGTCTTACTGACCCTAAACTTTTAAACAAAAAAATAATAAATAAATGATATTAATGTTAATATAATATATTATCAATGTAAATGAATATGTTTACACTTTCATCACTTAAAGTTTGTGTAAGAATATTTTTATGTCACTTTATGCTTCAATTTTAGCATAGGGTTAAATGCACAGATTTTAGAATCAAATCTGATTGTAAGAGTGTTTTATAAATGAGGCAGCAGGTTTGTACTGGATGTCCTGATGGCTTTGCAGCAGGATTTTGACCCCTCTCTCTTGATTTCACAGCAGTCAGTGAATCTGCATATATATATCTCCACATACAGCCTTCAGCTATCGAAAGCTCTCAGCCGTGACTGAGACGGAGTGCAGGACAAATATTCCAATCTGAGGATGTGAATATTTAATGCACCATTTTGCAAATGTTCATTGCAACCAACTAATCAAACCTACATAGAACTTTCTTTGAAAGTGATGAGATGAAATAACGGAGGGTCAAACTTAGAGTGGATGGAGGAGAGAGAGAAAAAAGAACACATAAACCACAGGCGGCCATAACGGAGACCAAATCTCCTGTATTATTACTGATGTTCGTTTCATGACTCAGGATTGAAATCTGCAACTATAGAATCACACATCGTTCATCACAGACCCTGTTTATAAGGGAGGTGAAAGTAATTTATATGTTATAAAAAAAGAAATGAGGCTGGTATTACTACATTATATAAAAGCAGCAATTTTAGCACAGGCTCCAGGACTGTGAACATCTTATCACGTTTATAGGCATCATAAAATAAAGTCTCAGTTGCTCTTTCATAGCTCCGAAGATGCAAAGAGATCTTATTTGTGATTTTTCTTTTCTATTGGAAGTTACGAAAAGCTATACTGAATACACTACTATTCAAAAGTAGTGTCAGAAAGATTTTTTTTTTCTTGAATGAAATTAATACTTTTATTCATTAATAATACATTAATAATGTTACATTTCCATTTTTAAATAAATGCTGTTCAACTTTGCCTTCACAGAAATAAATTACATTTTAAATTATATTCAAATAGAATATTTGTTATTTTAAACTGAAATGTTTTACAATATTAGTATTTTACTATAATATTGGTCAAATAAATGCATAAAAATGACCCCAAACTTTTTGAATGGTAGTATAGATATTTCATGTTGCTATATCGATAATAATGGTAAAGGTGTCTTTTTTGTTGTTGGTCTAGCATGTGGACACGTGGTCATTTGACGTCTTCACACTGAATGATGCCAGCGGAGATCATTCACTCAAATTTATTTTTTATGAACTTCTCACCAGATATGACATAATCAACCGCTTTAAGGTAAGATGCTCTCTCTTTCTTTTTTATTAAAAGTACTGAATTTTAAAATTTACCTTCCAGTGATTTCCTCAGTGATGTCTGTGGATCTGAGAACATCATAATAGGAAAATATAAAGCAATGATATACCTTGTAATATCATTTTTAATGTAATTTTTTAAAGCACTATTTTCCTGTTTTCCATGTACTAATTTTTAACTAACATGAGAAATACTGCCAAATGTATTTTTATATTTACCGACATTTACAAACACTTTTGAAATGGCATTTGCTATGTGTTTGGACTCAACCATCCATCATAATGATATTTGATCATCCTCACTGTATGTCTCCTCAGATCCCTGTTTCTGCTCTGGTGTCTTTTGTGGAGGCCTTGGAGGTGGGCTACAGCAAGCACAGAAACCCTTACCACAACCTAATCCACGCCGCAGACGTCACCCAGACAGTGCATTACCTCCTGCTCAAGACTGGCATGGTTGTAAGTCCATGGTTGTAACCTCCTTCGCAAAAAGTCATGCTCTTGGGGATTTGTGTATGTTTATGTGTGCTCGGGTAAAATAATCATGTACATCGAGTCCCCTTGGTTGTTTATTATTGTTATTTCTACTGAACCGAGCTGGTGAAGTATGTTTTATTAAGCCTGACACTGCACTTGAGGTATTTATTGAGGTTGGGGTTCTTGGAATGGAAGTGGGTGCAACGGTCCGCTCTCGCTTTGCGATGCTGCTCGTATACCAATCAATAGGAAGTTAATCTCCCTCGACGCCTCAAAACACGCTCCCGTCACTCCTGCCGTGGGCTCATTAACCTCTCTGTGATGTGTGGACATCACACTGGCATGCTGACAAATTATTTGCCCCCTAGCATTTACACCACTGATGATTTCTTTTTGTCATTCTGGCACTTTGGTGATTTAGTGTTAATGTAAGATAATGTTATGCACAGAAGAATAAATGTGCCGAAGAATAATGAACTAATATCATTTCATTTCCTTCATGCTTATCTTCAGTTTAGCAGAACGATATTATTTATTATAGAATACGTAATGGGGCTTTACATTTTCTGATAAGGAAGTGTTTTTCATTGAACATGAATGGTGTTTGGAGTGATTTCTTTAGTACATTTTTGCTGCTGAAATTTCCATTTATTGTTTTTCTAGTTTTCCTCACAGTCTGCATGTTAAAATGACTCTTTTGGGCTGGTTCTTTTTAGCGAATCAGAAATATGAAGTGACTAGTGTAGTCTAATTTCTGGATGAACGACTCTTATGAGTTGGTTCTTTTTAGCAAATCAAATAAATACAGAGTATCCAGTGTAGTTTGATTCTTGAACGAATTACTCTTTTGTGCCAGTTCTTTTTAGTGAATGAAAAGTATCCAGGCTGATCAGTGTCGTCTGATTTCTGAACAAATGACTCTTTAGAGCCGGTTCTTTTTGGTGAATCAGATATATACAGGACGAGCAGTCGAGTCTGATTCCGACTCCTATGATGAATAGTTCAAAAAGATGAGTTACTTGTTTGAATCAGTCTCAGATACTGTCCTGTATAATTTACAGCATCAGCAGAGAGAGAATTTCTTTCACTTGTTATCCCAATGGACATTATGACAGCAATAAACCCAAAAGAATTAACCGACTGTATCAAAACACTTGAGTGAAAATGGGATTTTTCTTGCTGCTACAGCATTTCTCTTGTTATCTCACTTCTTCCAGCACTGGTTAACAGAGTTGGAGATCTTTGCTATGCTGTTCGCTGCTGCTGTGCATGATTACGAACATACCGGCACCACCAACAACTTTCACATACAGACCAGGTACTATTGCTATTAAACACCATTATCATCCAGTTCTGCAAACCGAATACATCAATGGCCTTTAACAGAACTAATGTGTGTTTTACAGATCCGACACAGCTATACTATACAATGACCGTGCCGTACAGGAAAACCACCATGTTAGCGCTGCATATCGCCTCCTGCAGGAAGACGATGAAATGAACATCCTTTACAATTTGTCAAAAGATGACTGGAGGTTAGAAACGTGTTGCAAATCCCCTGTTTTATGGAATCTAGAGATTAATAATTAACTAATATGCTGTTAGTTATTAGTATAATATTATATATTGAATCAACCCAAGAACCCTGCACATCATGACTGGTTCTTTATAAGAAGACAGCTCTTTAATGAATCTAACCTGTTTTAAAATCAGCACTGAAAACGTCTCTTTCTCTCAGAGAATTGCGGGCTCTGGTGGTCGAGATGGTCCTGGCCACCGACATGTCCTGTCACTTCCAGCAGATTAAAGCCATGAAGAACTTCCTCCAGCAGCCAGAAGCGTAAGTGCGGTCGCACACATCAGGGTAACCAGGAGGAGGGGCTTTAGCTAATCGCACACTGTTCACGCCAAAACATTTCTGCATCTACAGATATTCATATCCACATAATGAGAGGTTGGACAGAGTGATTATAACAGCTCTGAGGGGCTGAACATCTCTGTCCTCTGCAGGATTGATAAACCCAAGGCCTTATCCCTGATACTGCACACCGCTGACATCAGCCACCCTGCCAAAAACTGGAACATGCACCACCGCTGGACCACCTCACTGCTGGAGGAGTTCTTCAGACAGGTCAGTGTCCAGAGACATTTCAATATCGGCATTAAATCTTATCATAAATATAGAAGCATGGAAATCTCATCAAAGCTATTTCTGGGTCATACATCATATGTCATAAACTCAAAAGAAAGAAATAAGGAATTCTGTATTTTGCCTGAAGAAAACAAAAAGCTTAGTTTTAAGACCATAAAATATATTGGGATTATTATTTTAAATGAAGAATTTCAAAATAATTGATTATTAGCTTGTTTAATACATATACAATAAAGATTAAAGGTTATTTATATAATAGAGGTTATTTAATAATAAATACATTATTTTACAATATTTATTACAGTATTAAATTCTTTGTTAGCATTAGTTAATAAAAATACATTATTCATCATGTTAACCGAGGTAAATTTAATAATATGAACAATTTTAATAATGTGTTAGTAAATGTTGACATTAAGATTAATAAATGCTTTAGAAGTATTTTTATTGTTAGTTTGTAACTATTGTTAAACAAATGGAACCTTATTGTAAATGTTATCAAAACACTGAACACAAATAAATAATCAAATGTAAAAATATTTAAACTATACTGTAAAATATTTATACATATGGTAGTATTTATTATACTTCATGTATGCATGTTTATTTTAACAATAAACAAAAACAAGTTAAATTATTTTATAAATTATCAGAATGAGATTTTTATTTTTATTATTTATTTATTGCATCAAGGTAATACAAATTTGAGAAAATGTACTGTGAAAATGCAAAACAAAAAATATATAATCCTGCAAACAGGCTTCCATTTCCATATGAAAAAGATGATTTCTTATTTTTCCTTTCTGATTTGATTAGAATAAATGCTGAAAAATTTATACATAGACTATAGTAAATGTATGTCAACAGAATAGAATATACAGTTGTTGTCGAGAATATCCTGTTTACTGGCTACCAAACAAGTGCCTCAAACAAATCTCTGATGTGAATTTTATTCGCCAAAAACCTTGCAAATCCATCCTAGCTCTTTCTAGGAAGTGCTCATCACTGCAGCAGCCCAATACCTTGTAAACACAACTCTGCTTCCCAGTGGGCCTATAAAAACCCTGAGCACCCTGGCTCCCGGAAATTGTGTTCACAATCAGACCGCAGATTGAGGTTTTGAGAAAGCTCTTGCTATTTTTGTGAGCAATATGCATCAGGCGGGGCGTGAATGGCCTGTGGGTGTGCTGTCTGAAGCTGAGAGCAGTGTCCTGTAGACGTTTTATGGTTCTTCAATCATACAGTGAGCGTTTTCTCTCTCTCTCTCGGTCTGTTGCTCTCTCACTTCGTCGTCCATATTCCCATTCTGTGGTCATCAGCACTCTGATCTAATCTCAAATTGAGTCTTAATCTTATTTAGCATTCCAAGCCTGTAACGTCCACTGTAAAAATCCCATTAATCTCCTCTAAACATCCATTTCCCGCATTCTAACCTCAACATTTGAATCTCCGCTGCTTCGCTCTATGCCATCAGCTTCTGCATCTCTATGAACTCATTCAGAATTGCTTTCCAGGACGTTTTCTTTCTTGTATGATTGAATAAATAATGAAGTAGAGCTCGGTTTCCTTGCTAAATGAAAACTGATCTAATTCTGATCCAAACACAGTGTGTTTTTAAGAGATGAGTATCTCCTCATAGTGCAAAACCAATTAACTTCCCATTGTCTGATTTGATATCACACCGGTCCCATCTTGGTGTTCCTACAAGAGTGAAATTGAATCTTTGATTTATTGACATGTTTAAGCTAATAAATGATCAGTTCATCACAGGTAAATCACCCCCAGAAATGATAATTGCAATTTCAGGGTTAGGAATGAAATATCGCTCAGCGTTGAGCAGGAAATTAATGGTGACTGTGAAAAGTGCGATTGGCAAAACATCCTGAGGAACGTAATTTGTATACAGGAGTCTGTGTTGTTTAGAGGTCATAGCTGTATTATTCGGCCAAAAGACAATTATAGCAAAGATAATTACAGCTATTGTTTCTCAGGATTATCTCTGATGTTTGCAAATGAAGTGCTATGGACTGATTCAGAGAATAATGAGAATGCAGCTGAGCTGAACACGAGGGATTTCAGTTGTGGTGAAATGAACTGAAACCTAAACCAAAAGCTTTATTTTGTCTGGATTGGTGGTCAGTAACTAGAGAGGTCATAAGATATCTAATTTCTCAGTCTATTACAAAAAGTCAGTATACTACTGTATGTAAAAATTCTGTGAGGTTTAGAGTTAAAAAATTATGGTATCACACTGTTTCAAGGTCACATTATAAAGCGTTTTACTTTGTTTTCATCATTTATTTTTGGTGCTTTTTAAATGTAAATATACCAAAAAGACAACTGTGTTAGTAAAATGAAATATGAGAAATAAGTAAATATCATTTGTGAGCTGCATAATTTTGTTGTGTGTCATTTCCAAATAAACTGCAGCCTTGACAAATTATGCACAAAAAGTGCGAAAACATTATTTAATTGGGCATTTTTAGGATACATGTGGTCCCTAGTGAAAAAAACTAAAATGTATTTGAAATATATTTATTTTGTGCTAAGTATACTACAAATACATTTATACTAAACTGTTATACTTAAAATGTGCTAAATTGCAACAACTAATTTTGTGCTTAATGCACTTTAATTGTGTGGAAATAGTGCTGAAGTCCAACTAAAGATATACTGAAGTATATTTGATTGTGTTAAAATTGAACTATTGCAAGTATACTTCAGGTACACTTTAATTAAATATTGTGCATTTAAAGACAGATATCATACTAATTACATATTAATAGTGATATTAAAACGCATTTTAGGCATAATGTTAAGAAATGTGCATTGTGGATAAAGCATTGCGCATACAGAAATACTCCAAATAGCAACTAAAAAACCTATTTAAGAGTTAGAGGTGAGAAAATGGTCATGAAAAAAAATGGCTTTCTTGTTCAAAAAACAATTACCAGGCAATACAACAGTCTATGATATATGACCCCTTTAACAATCAGAAATCTTTACCTGAAAAGATGCTAATTGGTGTTGGTTCTCGTTTACTTTTTGTTTTAGGGCGATAAGGAGGCAGAGCTTGGACTTTCTTTCTCTCCTTTATGTGATCGCAAGTCTACCATGGTGGCCCAGTCTCAGATCGGTGAGTGATCAAGCTTGTGTGTGAATCAACAGGATATGGTATACCCACGTCTGTGTGTTATGATGCTCATTTCACTTCCCTAACAGGTTTCATTGATTTCATCGTGGAGCCCACCTTCACTGTGCTGACAGACATGATTGAGAAAATCGTGACTCCGATGATCGAAGAAGCCTCACCCTCCGGTCTGGTTGGATTCAGACGGTCCAGGTGAGGACGAATGAATGGGCGGCAACAGTTAAAATATTAAAGCTCTATTCTCAAAGAACTGACCTCGTTCAAAAGTTTGAGGTCATTAAGATTTTTTAATACAAATTAATCAGCATCATGTGACACTTAAGACTGCAGTAATGATGCTGAAAATTCAGCTTTGCAAACAGGTTTTTTAAATTGCAATAATTTATCTGTATTTTGATCAGATAAATGCAACATTGGTGAACATAAGAGACTATTAACTTGACCTTTTGAACAGCTAAAATTGAACATGTAAATTGCGTAAATTAAAACTTTGTGAGCAAATCATTCAAGTCTGTTCTTGTCAGTGAATCAGTCAAAGTGGTTCACAAATCAATCTGAATGAGTAAATATCAATTTGATCTAAATTATTATTTTTTTAAATTCTTATCCAATTATCTTGAACAACTGGAAAAGTCATGGAAATGAATTGGTCAAATATGTGGGAACCTTTTGTTTTAAATATTTCCTTTAATAACCTACTACCGGTACTACCACCATATATTTTTATGAGGTCTTTATGTGTGAACTACCAAACATCCCTGGGTATCAGGTGAGTAACACAATATTTGGACGCACATCCTATATCTAGTCATGGAGACTCTTGGTATCCTTCATCAGCTTGACAACTAATGAAATTATACTTAAAAGTGATGTACTTCCATATAATCTAAAGACAAACATTTACTGGAAGCTAAATAAACGCTCACTCTGTATGTCTATGTGTGTGTTCGTGCAGTCTGAATAACATCCCGTCGGACGGTAAACGCTCTACTGTGAGAAGCACTGGTTCGGAGGGTGGCACTTCCCTGAACTGCTCTGTAAACGCTGTCGATTTTAAGACCTTCAAAATCACCTGGAATGAGGAAGTGCATAAAAACAGAGAAAAATGGAAAGCACAGGCTGCCAAAGGTATAAACGCAAACACATACACATGCACATAATAGAAATCGAGATCCTGTTGCTCATACTAAGGGTTAGGGATTTAAACAAACCCTTAAATATTAATATTTGGCTATTTGGTAACTTATGCTGAACATAAATAAAAGATACATCAAATAGTGATGCACTGGTTAGATAATGGATCCAGGCCATATAAAGACATGAGAGTCTAATGAGCTCTAATGACTTGGGGCAGTAAGCTAAGCCGTAGCAACTGCACAGAACACCCTAGCAACCACACAGAACACCTTATCAATTGTATGGCAATACCCTGGCAATCATTTACAATGCCTTAGTATGCAAGGGCAAGCACCACTCATCGCTTCAGAAACTGTAAAATTCATTCAGAAAATGAAAAAGCTTTCATTCAGAAATATAAATTAATTCAATATGAATAAAAGATTTAAGAGCTCAGGCTTAACAAATAAACAAAAACAAATCTTCAAAACATGAATCTAGATCTCCATTTGGCACAGATTTTGTAGATGAAAAATGTTGTAATATTAAATCACGATTGACTACAGTACATGTGTGGATTGACAGAATGTGACAGCAGATCTCAAAAGGAATGCTTTATCATTTCAAAGAAATGTTTTCTGGCAATAGTGTTAAGCTGCGGTCACATTAGACTTCCTGTTTCATTCATTTCTATTCATACTTGTGCAAATTCTGGAGAGCGGAAATGCAAGAATGTCAAGAGTTTGTTGAACTCTGACCTGTGAATTCAAATAGTGTTCAAACAAAAGAGGATCTGACTTTTTTTCCAAGCAAATTAATACTTATATTGTTTAAAATTTACAGTAGAGACATTTATAGTGTTAAAAGATTTCTGTTTTGAACATACTATTCATCGAAAATACTGAAAAAAATGGTTTCCACAGAAATATTAAGCAGAACAACTGCTTTCAACATTGATAATAAACAGAAATATCAGCATATTAGAATTATTTCTGAAGAACTCAGAAGACTGGAGTAATGATGCTGAAAATTCAGCTTTGCATCACAGGAATAAATTACATTTTAAAATATATTAAAATAGAAAACAGTCATTTTAAATAGTAATAATATTTAACAGTATAGCTGCTTTAATGTATATTTGTGACAGCATTTGTAAGCATAAGAAACTTCTTTCAGAAACATGAAAAATTCTAAACAATTGGTGTATTCAATATTCGAGTAACCCATATTCAATATCCCATACTCGTAATTTTTCTTGCTTAAAGTGACCTCACTTTCACTGTGCCAGTAATGATGAACTGAATTTGTCTGTGTTAGATCTAGAAGAGAAGGCCAAACAAGAAGAGAATGAGGAGAAAGATAATAAAACCGACACAGGCACACAAAGCAATGACAGCAAAGGCGATAGTACTAAAAAAGAAGACAAGATCAACACAGACTCGAGTGTGAAATCTCAAGACAAACAGAAGGAAGACACAAGACAAGAGAAGGATTCAAAGACAGATCGAGAAGCTACAGGCGATAACAAAGAGCCCACAGAGCAACAGCCCAGAGAGGAAGAGGGCAATAAAGACCCAGGGGGGGTTAATGGGGCTCAAACACCAGCGTCCGACGCCAAAGAGCCCGAGACCAGCAGTGACACGGACAACAGCCAGCGAGCGCACAACAGTGAGTGTCAAAGTTTTCAAATCTGTAGATTTAAAAAAAAAATTAGATTTGATCCCGATATTTGGATATCATTCATATTTCTAACAAAATGTGGTGCTTTTTGTGTCTAACTTTTTCCTAAACTATTTCTAATCCTTAACACCTGTACTGACCGATACTTTGGTGTACCTTATGCATGATATCAACTAGTGGTTGACCGATATAAGTTTTGATTGTTATTATTATTAACATTTGTATATAATGTCATTAAATAATGTACATGATGCAAACTAGTGGTAATGGCCAAAGCCAATAATGATATTTATATACTGGCTGGTTGTTAGCAGATGCCAAATAATGCATAAATAATTAAAAATAATATTTAAATATGTAATAATATTGTTTATTATCATTATTGTTATTGCATCATATATTTATTTAATGTCCAAAGAAAAGTAATGAAATTACAGAATTTAAATAACTTGTATATTTTCCAAATTAAATTAATTTTAATATATTTCCTCAAAATTAATTTAAAAAATGAAAGGAAAAAGATTTGTGAACAGAATATGAATATGACAAAGTTATCATACTATGCTAATAAATCAATATTTCAAAATGGCTAGATATGAGCCAGGTCTATCACTACCACTTTTTCTCGCTTACTATTGTATTTGTTGTAACCAAGCACTATCGCAGCCAAACTATTACATGCTGGAAAGAAGGTGGCTTTGTTCGTAAATGTTTTTAGTATACTTGTACAGTAGTACACTCTAATTCTTATGTGTTTTGTAGTGTACAGAGTGGTCCATGTTGTGTAGTCTGCTCTATAGTGTATACTGAACTCTACAATTTACAGTGTGGTGTATAGAGTGCCATGTGTAGCGTTTAATGTCCTCAAGCAAGCATACTAACTACTACTTACTGGTGCTGTACTCTGCAATGTATTGTGATTTGCAAGCGCTGCATGCTGCAGTATGCTGAATTCTGTGGTGTATATGCATTTATGTTCTTGTCAGACATGTTTTACTAGAGCTAGAAAAGAAGGATACAACAAAGTTTACACTTTTCCAGAAAGAACCCAGAGAATAGTACTGTTAAACGGTTAGTGTAGCAGACCAAATGGTTGTTTGTGTTAGAAAAGCACTCGTCTTTTCTTTTTTTTTTGTTTGTCTGTTTGTTTGTTTGCCCTGAGTGGACTCAGTTAGTGACCCATGTCTTATCTGAATGTCAGGGAACGAGGAACTGAACTCGCCTGACAGTGACGACAGTGAAAGCAAGAGATTGGACGGTAACTCCATCATCTCATTTAACTGCTGTTGGCATCACATAGCGGCTGAATGCTAATTTGCATACTAGCAACCTAATTTGCAGCACTGTATCCTAACCAGGCATGACACTCAAAAGAAAAATCACAGCAAATCTGATGTTTTAACCACTGTGGATGGGACTACAGAGATCATCATGACAAAAGTCTAAACTAAGATCGTCTTGATTTTGTCACAGTCAATCAAATTAACATGTAAGAGATTTTCCTGAATTTTTATTGTTTGTTTTACTGTGTTGCACCTGGTTTGGACACAGTGTACAATAGTGACGGCAACATCATAAAACTGCACTCGCGTAATATAGAAAAACAAGCATCTTGGGAGTCATATCAGTCCAAAGAAACACTCAAGGATGCATTCCTCTAAGATCTATTGGAAGTAGTTTGCTATCTGGTCACCTTTGGCATACTTTGTATTAGTATATTATGATTTGGTACACACTCCTTAGCTCATTCTTATTTGGAACAGATAGTATGTAAAATGGGATTCAGTCGCTATCAGCAGGAGAGCTAATTTAGTTTCATTTCCTCTCATCAGGACAATTGGCTGAAAAACCCATGGTGATTTGATTGAACCCCTTCATGCATTTTCTGTCACCTCTGCATTTCGCCCAAAAATGAATCTGTTTACTTGGCCTTGTGTTGTTCCAAACCTGTATGACTTTCTTTCAGGTACAATGTCCTGAACGTTTTTGTCCATATAGTGAATGGGGCTCTTGCTCTTAAAAATGACAAAAAGGAGGTCCAGATAGAAGTAGTCCATATGACTTATATACAATAGTTTTGTTTGACATTTAAATTATGAAATTTAAAATACAAATGAAAAAAAAAACTGAAGTTGAAATGATCCACTAAAAATGCTGCACCCTCATAAACTTGTTTTTCACAAAAATATTTAAATAACTGCATAAGATATTAAAAGTTGTCATACCTTTAATAGAAATGTTTTACTACTTTTTCATATATTTTTACTTGTGCATTAGGTCAAAAAATTCAGAAACTGCAGTATTGTGAAATATTTTACAGTATTGTAAAATAACTGTTTTATATATTTTAAAATATTATATATTTGTGTGATGCAAAGCTTAATTTTCAGCATCGTTACTTAAGTCTTCAGTGTCACATGATCCTTCAGAAATCATTTACATTTACATTTACATTTACATTTATGCATTTAGCAGACGCCTTTTATCCAAAGCGACTTACATTGCATTCAAGTTACAGTTTTTACATTTTATCAGCTCTTGCTTTCCCTGGGAATCAAACCCATGATCTTGGCGTTGCTAGCGCCATGCTCTACTATTTGAGCTACAGGAAAGAAATCACTCTAATATGTGACCCTGGACCACAAAACCAGTCTTAAGTCGCTGGGGTATATTTGTAGCAATAGCCAAAAATACATTGTATGGGTCAAAATGATAGATTTTTCTTTTATGCCAAAAATCATTAGTATATTAAGTAAAGATGATATTCCATGAAGATATTTTGTAAATTTACTACTGTAAATATATCAAAACGTCGTTTTTGATTAGTAATATGTATTGCTAAGAATTCATTTGGACAACTTTAAAGGCAATTTTCTCAATATTTTGATTTTTTTGCACCCTCAGATTCCAGATTTTCAAATAGTTGTATCTCGGCCAAATATTGTCCGATCCTAACAACCCAAACATCAACGGAAAACTTATTTAATCAGCTTTTTTATATATTTCAGATGATATATAAATCTCAATTTCGAAAAATTTACACTTAAGTCTGGTTTTGTGGTCCAGGGTCACATATGCTGATTTGCTACTCAAGGAACATTTCTTATTATTATCAATACAATTCCAGGATTCTTTGATGAATAAAAAGTTCAAAAGCATTAATTTGTTATAGATTATATAAAAATATACAGTGAAACATATATATATATTTTATTCAAGGATATTTTAACTGGAAAATAAGACAAAAAAGTACTTGTTCTGCAGTGTTTTCAAAGATGCCACATCAAGATCCATCAGCACAGATTTAATGTCAAACCTCATTGTTTCCCACATGACCAATAGTCATTGATGTTAAACTGAGCTAATTGCTTCTTTGGTGCTTTTTTGTCAACTTTTTGAGCTTTGACAGCCCCTTCCCAATTCACTTTTCTTCACTTTTCCAATTTCCATTGCACATTTACTTTTATGAAAGAACAGCCATTCTGTACAATTTTGTGTTCCACTAAAGTAAATCATATGGGTTTGGATTGACATGACCAAATTTTCATTCTTAATTGAAGTATACCAAAAAAAATCATTATGAAACCTTCAAAATCACCTGTTCTGAGATGATAAGATGTACTATATACAACTACAAAGATGTTCCATATATGTGTTTAGTATATGTATAAATCACCCTCCATCTGATTCTCAACACGTGGCATGTCGCCTCATTCCCCTGTCAGACATCAGTCAGAGCTGTGGAACAGGAGCTCTAAATGTGCCAAATATCTGCTCTCCTCTGCAGACTCAGAAGACAAGCACAGTAACTGTGGGATCTCCCCCTCTTCACTGGCAGACAGTGCAGCCGCTGCATCTGCACCTGATGCAAACTAACAGCACTCCAAATCCTGTACTATGCTGTCACCTGGTGGTTATTTTTTATTATTCATCTTTTCTTTTTCTTTCATTTTTTGAGGACGTTTCACATTTTAAAATCAGATCTTTCTGTCTCTAATGGAGTTTTTTTTTTTTTATACTTTCTTTGATTCACATCTGACTTCAAGGATTTACTCCAGGTTTTGGTTCAGAGATGCACAAAACCATTAGAGAACTGAGACTTTGCAGCCAAACGGACATTAAAAAAAAGTCATGCATGGTGCCGCGGTGGCTTTTGAAAACTGTTGTCATCAAAGCCACATGCATGAAGATGAAATGTGTCCCGTGTCAAGTCGATGGAGACCAACCCCAGCTGATGTTCTTCCCTCGGGGACAACACGACATCTGCCGACCGCTCAAGCGCCAAACCTGCACAGACAGCGAGCGGAGAACTTCAAAGAACTTCAGTCCCTCAGAGCGCTCATGCAACCAGATCACCTTCACCGGGCCGTCGTTACCACGCGTCCAACGAATGTCTGCAGAACTGCTGTTTGTTTACCTCTTATTCTTATTTGTGTTAGTCGTAAATTTGATGTTGCTGTCGGCCTGTTTTTTTTGTTCTGTGTTGATACTGATACTGTACAGTTTCCATCGTGTGTCTTCTGTACATATGCTTTCAGGAGCTTCTTGATGTCGAACCATGTAGATCGTTAGTTTAACGGCCCATAATCCTTTGCAAGTATCCTTGATACCAATGTCACTTTGATCATAGAAGATATGAATATATCAAAATACAAGTGTCATGATGTAAAATGAGGAATAAATATTTAATTAATAATTATTAATGTAAATTTTTTAACTTTTCACTCAGATTGTTAATACATTTAGTACATTTTTCAAATGAATACATTTTCTTTCATTAAATTGGAAAAATACTAAATTAGCCTCAGATTTTTTAACCCCACTATACATATTAGGAATAATTCATCCAGAAATGAAAATTCACTTAGGCCAATTATGAGTTTGTTTCTTCACGGGAACAGATTTGGAGAAATGTAGCATTACATTACTTGCTCACCAATGGATCCTCTGCAGTGAATGGGTGCCGTCAGAATGAGAGTCCAAACAGCTGATAAAAACATCACAATAATCCACTCCACTCCAGTCCATCAGTTAACATCTTTTGAAGTGAATGTTTGTAAGAATCAAATCCAACATTAAGGCATTTTAACTGTAATTTAATTCTCATTCTGACGGCACCCATTCACTGCAGAGCATCCATTGGGGAACGAGTGATGTAATGCTAAATTTCTCCAAATCTGTTCAGATGACAAAACAAACTCATCTGAGATGGCCTGAGGGTGAGCAAATTTGTTATTTTTTATGTGAACTATTCCTTTAAAATTAATGAATGTACAGTTGCCCTTTTAAATAACAAAATATGTCCGATTTCTATGTTATTATGAGCCAAATCTGGTGGGCCAATTAAACCTCTGCAAACATTGTAAGCTCTTCAAACCCTTAAAATGTAGTAAATGTAATTATTTTGACTTTAGGTTATAGTTTGAATTTTCTTCTATTTTTGTATTTAATGTATATAAAAGATTATATTATTTATGAAGTGTTTATAGGGAAATTTGGTATGAACAATGAACAATATAGATCAATTATAGGAAGGTGTACTATTCATGCTTAATCCAATCTCTGAGAGAGATATGACAGAGATTAAATGGAATCTTATTTTTATTTTTAAATCTGGTAAAAGAAGAAATAGAACGTTTAGAAAGTGTTTCAGCACAAGCATCTTGATCTGTCAGGTGCTTCGTGCTGATATTACACATTAGTTCACTGTCCTAGCGAGGTATTTATGTCCCTGTCTGTGCCACTCATCTTCTCAGAGTATAACGCACCTGTCCATGTGAATCTTTCTGTAAATCAGTTTCATACATAAATTGTAAAATGCAGAAAAAAAAGTAAATACGTAAAAAAAAAGTAAAAAAAAAAAAAAGGCCTCCTTGTAAATAGGCTGTTATAAATAGGCAGCAAAATCCTGTGTAAATGTCTGCTGCCTCAACCAAAGATGATTATAATGTCTGTACATTTATCTGGAGGTCATTGCAAGCCATCATTCATGCATACTTCTTATGAGTCATTGGTTGGAAAGCAAGAAGGAAGCATTGTTGCCTTAAATCTATTATTAATTACAAATCCTTGTGAATTATTCTCTGTTGAATATTTGTGTTCATCATCCTGTTTAGTTGTCCTCTTCTGACTCGGTTCTGAGTCATCACACACATCTTTTTTTCTGTGCTTATGTCAGCGTTTTCTTCATATCTGAGAGACATTGAAGTGATTTCATCATTTTGATTTTACTGGAGAGTTCAGTCAGATGTGAATGTCAGCATGTTGCTCTTCTCAGCTGTGAGGCTGAACTTTGCAAAACTCATTTGATTGGTCAATACTGTGCCATTCTAAAATATTATAAATATAGTAATGATATAATTTTGTTATCTTTTTTTTATTTTGGTCAGTGCCCCTCCCCTCCTATTAAATTTCCACAAGCACAGAGTTGGTGACATTCTGCAAATATCATTTTCTTAATCAGTATTTTCCAGCAAAAAAAAAAAAAAACATTCTTAAAACAAGGCATATATTAAAATAAGAAAAAATGAAAGAATAAAAAGCATATTGTGCAGTTAATTTTATTTTTGTTTTAAGAATGTTTGGATATTTTTTAAATGAAAAACAACACAAATGCTGATAAAGAAACTTTTACATACTAAGTTACACACACTAGCTCTTTGACTATAACTGTGTTTTTAAAATGTCCTGCCTCTCAAATCCTTTTAAGCACATTTAGGCTCAGAATGTGAGATTGTTTAGGTGAAATGCTGTACATTTATAGAATATTGAAGTTGATGAGTAAATATGCCACAGTGAGATTCTGCCTTAATAAGTGTGTTTAGTTCTGCTTTGTAGTATATGTGTTCAGCTCAGTTGAGTACATATATGTGTTTGCCAGGAAACCTCGATGTCAAAACTAAGCTATTTTTATTGTTTTTTTTTGGTTTGAAATCCTCATGTACTGCATATATTCTCCGGCACTCAAACACAGACCAATTTCTGTTAGTAAAATGAAAGGATGCTCTGATCAGCATAAATCATATAGTGCTGTACAGCCATCTGTTGGCTATCTAGTGTACTGCAGTCAAACACATTTCGAGATCCACGCATTGTTTCGTTTACCTTTTTATTACGTCCCAAAGTATAATTTGTCATGAGATTGTTTTAATTTTTTCTACATTAATGTCTGTTGATGCATTCGTTACTTTTTTATTTCAAAAAAAAAAAAAAATCAATCATAGGCAGGTGTGGTCATGTGATCATGCTTGTTTCGATGCTCCTTAATTGCACTTTTGTGACAATAAATCTTTACTCAAAGGGCTCAGATGACGGGTTTGAGTCTTCATTTTGATATATATGGTTTAAAAATGTACAGAAACTGTATTAACAGAATGGTTGTTAAGAATCTGCTCTGTTTTTTCCAGCTCCCTCTCGCCGCAAATACCACCTGGTCAGATACAGTAAGAAACCCAGTTACTGTGCCAACTCCTACTTGCCCTCCCGCCCACAGAAAGAGGACAGCAAACCCACAGACCCCCGTAGCAAGGCCAGACACCTACAGAGCATCTCTCTGAGACGGGGGAGGTGACCCCATCTATAGCACACACACTTCTGTCTGTTCTGCACTGATGATGGAGTTGAGTGATCCTCTTTCAACCCAAAATCAAAAGAAAAAAACAAATGAGAAATTATATTTTGCATGAAGACAATACTTTGACAATTAAGCAGTTTCTCTGAATACAGAAGATAAATAAATGGATAAAATAATAAATAAACAAATGAATTACTTAAAAACAGTAAAAAATACTAAAACAGTAAAAAAAAAGGATTTGTATTTTTATTTATTATTTACAGTTTTATTTACATTTTAATTATATGTATATATATATATATATATATAATTATTTTAGAATTTTGTAAATCTTATTTTCAATTGTGATGCCTATTGCCTTGATACAGTACTTTGTTTTTAATTGTATTCCCATACCATTTTAATTATTATTTTAATCAACATAAATTAAACACATGCTACACTACAACCAATGCTTCCATGATATATGAGTACTTTAAATGTTATATATATATATATATATATATTTATTTATTTTTATTTTTTTTAAACCATAAGAACTGGGGAGGAAAGGCTGCTTGTGCTTAATTTTAATTTTATTTATTTATTTATTTATTTATTTTTGGTCATTCTTATTTTCAGTTGTGATGCACATTCCCTTAATAATGTATGCTTTTAATTGTTCTCATACAAAAAATAGTGTAATACAAAAAAAAAAAAAAAGTAAATCAACATTAAATAAATATTAATGCACCGCAATAAATATTAGCATGAAGTATGAATGTTTCAAAATAATCTGATATGTTTCACTTTATTTTAATTATCATAATGAGAATTAGGCAGCAAAATCGTATTAATTGTGCAACACACATATATATATATATATATATATATATATATATTTATTTATTTATTTATTTTTTGGGTGGGGGGGGTCTTGAGATGTACCCAGTTAATGTAACCTGCTGTTCATACGTAATCACACACTGAAACACCTGTACATGTACATACTATGTTGACCACCACTTTCAGAATTATACATCAAATTCACACTTTTCCAACCTTTATGCTACGATGTTCTTTGCATCATTCCACGTTGTGTTTCTACAGCATAACGCTCAAATGACGAAATGACAACGCAAAAAATATCTGCAAAACCTACATTTAATGAAGGCTCAGACGACAATCAAAAATAACACTACCAAGAATGAAAACTGAATATTTTTAAAGACATCTACTTCTTCATCTCCTTCTCCTCATCCTCCTGATGAATCAGTCGAGCCTCTGTCTTCATCAATCTCACGCCTGCGAAAGAAAAGTGCAAAGAGCTGAGACAAAGAGACAACGAGAGATGGATGGAGAGGGCGTGAGGGTGATTGAGTGAAAGGATGACAGAAATCAAAGTCTTGCCTGGTATGAGTGGAGGGCTGTTGAGTACAGGAGTGTCTTTCCTGCGGGGTTTCTTCTGTCCCAGTTTGTCCTGCTGATGTTCCTCGGAGCTGTGCTTCTGATTGTCCATTTCAGCGTTCCCATCTGCAGGAGAACATTTCAGAGACTGGTCTGTGTGTATCAGTCATACTGGCGCCATCTGTTATGCCTTTGTTACTCCCGCTGTATGCTGTTCACCCAAATTTTGACCCTTTAATTGTCATAATGTAGCTCTTTTCCTTAAAAACCATTGTGCATGCAGATATCCATGCAGAAATGCAGTGAAAAACAGGCTGCGGTACTCACAGAGATGTTCGTGCATGGTGAGTGTGTGTTCAGCTTTGTCTGAGAGTGACCTCACACAGTCAGTGGACATGCTCCCCACAGCAGTCTGTTCAGGTATCAGATAACAGCTCGTGTTCAGCACACACACACACTCATATACATGACAAAGGCTCTGTCATATTTACTGGAAAGCATATTTACTGAGCGTGTGAATGGTAGCAAACTAATTAAACAAAACAGCTTCTCACTCTGGGCTCTGAATTTAATTTTATTATGGTTAATTATGCAATGTCAAAGCATGATACTTAAATGCATTGCATTAAATTTACAAAAAAACTGTTAACATGTTTAATTCCATGTTAATTTTATTCCCCCCCCCCCCCCAAAAAAATAGGTACTTTTTCCTGGAAACTACAAGACAAAGCAAATAAAAATGTGCAAAATTTACATTTGAGGCTCAGTCGGCAATCAAAAATAACATTTTGAGCCTTTTGAGATCTGATGAATTTTAATATTGCATTTATTCACATGCTTATATATATATATATATATATATATATATATATATATATATATATATAAGCATGTAAAACATACAATTCTGACCACACTAAATATATACTGTATGTAACATCTTGCTTAAAATATAATTACACTTATTACATTTAATTGTATTAATCAATTAACATTTATCTGAAATATATATATATATATATATATATATATATATATATATATCATATTTCAATAAGTAGCATATAACATTTGCTTCAGATTGATGTGCCCATCTAAATTAAAACATACTACATCATAAAATAGCCCATATATATATATATATATAGATATATAGATATAGATAGATAGATAGATAGATAGATAGATAGATAGATAGATAGATAGATAGATAGATAGATAATAAATGGTAATAAATTACAAAACATTAAACAAAAATTACCTGTGTTTAAATACTCCCAAGAAAACACTGAATATATACTGTAAACATTTTACCATTTAAATAATATTTATTAATCCGTTAACATCTGCTGAAATATTTTTGGTCTTTATCTTTCAATCTAGAAAAGAACTGAAGAAGAGAATTATAAGAAAGAGAGAGGCCTTACCTCAGTGCAGCAGAGAGACGGAGAGCGAGTGCAGGCCAGATCAAAGACAGGGGTTATGTACTTCAGGAGGAGGGGCCTCCTCTAATTCTGTCTCCATTAGAGCCTGTTGTCATGGTGACCGAGGCCCTTGTCATGTGTCAATCATCCCAGCTTCCATGAACGCACGTCATCGAGGTTAATGAAACAACTTCACAACACTTTAAGCAGTGATTTAAACACGATGGAGGTGAGGTTTGGTAAAATGGAGTGTGTTGAAGACAATGTCTTCAATGCAGTGATTCCTACTTGATTAGGTTTTGATTTTAAGTGTATCCACATATAATTAAAATATACCACATCATAAATAGCCTAATAATATTTAAGATAATTTTATGCATCTACACTCACCACAACTCTTTACTAGCTCATTGGAGAGCGTGAACAAGAGGAAATGAATAATAATGGAAAACAATGTGGATGTTGTTTACTGACAGGCTTTGATGTCTGTCTATTCTCCTCTGATGTGAATGGTGTTTGCTCCTCCCGTGTGGAGTGTGTATGAAGAGTGTGTGAAGTGGTTTTGATTATTTTTTCATTCACTGAACCATACTCTACTACCCTCTTAAACACAACACTATAAGCAGTCCATGTCAACCTGACGCCTGGTAAGAGAGCGTCTGCCAAGGACATAAATGTAAACGTAAAAACCTGGTTAGTCTGGATGAGGATACAGCGTGGGACTTTATACATGATTATACACTTTTCCATTGATGTATGGTTTGTTAGGATCGGATAATATTTGGCCGAGATACAACTATTTGAAAATCTGGAATCTGAGGGTGCAAAAAAAAAAAAATATTGAGAAAATCGCCTTTAAAGTTGTCCAAATGAAGTTCTTAGCAATGCATATTACTAATCAAAAATTAAGTTGATACATCTTCATGGAACATGATCTTTACTTAATATACTAATGATTTTTGGCATAAAAGAAAAATAGATAATTTTGACCCATACAGTGTATGTTTGGCTATTGCTACAAATATACCCCAGCGACTTAAGACTGGTTTTGTGGTCCAGGGTCACATTTGATAAATTTACGTTTGTTTAGGGGGTAGTACAACGATTTGAAAGGAAGTGACGAAGTATTTCTGATGAAATGATTCAAACAGGTAAGTTTCCCACAGTGTAATTACTCCGTATTTAATTATTTTCACACTCAATACTTTGGCTCCGTCACGTGGCAAAACAGTGAATAGTTTGTAGGCACAAAGCATTTTTAATGTGACAAAGAACTGAATAGTTATTGCACAAGCATGTTTTGAAAGACTGTTATGATGACTTTTACAACTTTGTGTATACCAACAGTAGGCCTATTTACTCAATTATGAATTCAAACCTAATATTGGTTAGTAACAAGTTAAGTTGCATAACTTTGGATTGGATAACTTACTGAGAAAGCCATACTGTATTTGTAGACCATATTAACTCACTATTATAGGGACCCCCACTGTCTCAGTTGGGAAATTTTTATTTCTTTAAGGTTCTTAAGTGAAGTTATTAAAAAGTAGGTCTACTGACATTCAGCAGAAAATGTTTCCTGAGACTGGGCCATATAACTGTTGGAGAGCATCTCAGGAACACTGGAGGAACCATCACAGTCCAATCAGACAGGGGGACCAGCACTACGTCATCCACTGCTTCATCAGGAGAGCAGCAGTTTCCTTATACGGTCAGTGCAACACCACAATGATATGGAGTGTTTCATTACAAAGACACAAAGAAGAGGGAGAGGGAGCGAGAGAGCGTTACTGGGAGGAGGTTTACTCTACATTATAAGAGACATCTGTGCACACATAAAAACTCAAATGGACATGTGATAGTTTTATATACATAATTCTTTATTAGTTCTGTGCATTATTATTAGTTCATAATTCTTTAACGGTCAGCACTTCACTTTATAAGTGACTTCCAAAGAAACGGCAAGACAGGTCTTCATCACTGCATTGCTGCGTCACTACATAAAAGGAAAGAACAAAATTATTAGTTTTGTATGTTGCATTTAAGTCAAATTAAATTCCATTCCATCCATTCACTTGCAAATGTGAGAAAAAAAGTCGCAATCACCTTTTTTTGAGGTGATTTCAAAACTGAATTGAGAGATGTAAAATTAGAATTCTGAGGGGAAAAAAATTGAATTGTTAAATGTTAACTCAATTCTGAGAAAGTCAGAATTGCGAAATATAAACGATCGATAAATTATTTTACTGGGTCATTAAGTAAAAGTAACTTTTGATTTCGGACTGAAGAAGAAAACAAACCTTATTCCAATGAGTTATTGTTTATTGAATGTTGTAATGAATTTTTCAACTGAAAGATAAAAATGCACAATTAACAATGCGTTAGGACATTATCAGATCTAATTATACTGATGATGAGGGTGAGAGAGGTTTCTTACACTTTTAATAAAAGCTACAAAGTCCAGCCTGTCTGGTTTGCAGGTGGCCTCACATTGGGTTTGACAGGGGAACCGGTGTGGATCTTGACATGCCTCATGACAGGTGCAGTGATGGACACACCACTGTGGACTGGACGTGACAGGCGGCAGGCAGCACTGAATGGCCACGCTCCTGGTTGAGGTGGGTTCAGAATGGGGCGTAACAGAGGGTGCAATTCGCAGTTGGGTGCACAGCTGAGACTGTTCATCCATGAGCCGATTCAGCTTCTATAAACATAACAGTACAGGGATAAAACAGAGGTGTTGTGCTTCATATTCTGAACATTGCATGGCTGAAGGATGTTGGTTGGTAACAAAGTGGGTACAGATTCATGCATGAAAGTGTTTTGCCTCGTATTGAAATATTTGGAACAATTTTAGTCAATTTGTGGCATTTTTGCACAAAGCCCTATATTCTGACCCATAAACCATATTTAACGTTTAGTTTATGAGTAGATTGAATACCATTTTAATGCTGTCATCATAGTGATGTACCAGATCAGACAGCTGCTGTTCAAGCGTCCCAGCTTCATGTTTGACAGCTTCTCGTAGCCTCAAAACATCTTCCACTTCCTCCCTGAGACACAAAATCAACTTTAAACACTGCAAATACATGCTATTGAGGAGCACTATTAATCAGTGATATATCCGTTATCACCTGTGGGAATCTGACAGAGATCCGATCACAGATGCTTGTTCTTCTTCTAGTCTCACTTCAATTTCTGTCAGAACTGCCCGGAACTTCCTCAAACATTTCACCATGTCTTCAAGTTCATCCAGAGAGTACTGGAAAGAGAAATAGAAGGATATTTGTCTGCTCCGTGTGATCCCTTCTGGGAAAACAAGATTTTTAAAGTAGTTAAGCTGGTTTTTGGTGTATAGCACTTGGTGTATTGCTAATGGCTGGTTAAAACATGACGTCAGTCCCACCAACTGGTAGGTCCAACTGATGAATCACCTAACCCAGATCAAAAACCTGTTTTTTTTTTTTTTGTTAACAGAAAAACCTTTGCGATACTTGAAATACAATAAACGGTTAACTGAAAAAAAGATTAAAAAAAAATAAAATAAAAAATATTTTATTTCAGCTAGCTCATTTTCATTTAGTTTAACCTGATGCACTAAAATAACTAAAAACAAATTAAAACTACAGTGAAAACACACACAGCAGGGGTTTTAGCTGGGTTTTCCAGTAGCGAGGAATATTTTGCAGTTCATGACCTCCGACCTCCAAATGCAGGCAGCTTCAGTTAAGTGTTTATAAGCGAGGATGTGAGTTAAAGGGGATTTTGGTGCGTGTGTGCTTAAAACCTGTGAAGGTTCTGAAGTGGTCAATGTTCGCTACTGTTTTCCATTACACATGCAAATTAACTATACAAATTCAAATGAGCCTCATTAAACATAAGCAGCGCACATAGCTTTTAATCTCAGATGTTTAAGAGGCAGAAGAGTTTTTCCCAGAATAGAATGTTTAATCTTAGTTTGTTCTTAAAATCGGTGGAAAGATCTACTTGTAGTAAAGAGCCCATGGAAATCCATACTTTAAATCTGAAGCTCCTCCCACATACCATGAAGCAACCAGTGTCCCCCCATCAAACCAATAGGCCACAATGGCAACAGCAGAACAAATTTCTGTGAAAATGATATTAGATAAAAATGTTTACATAGAAATACTTAAGTAAACCACCTATGCATTGAGGTGAATTTTATGTAAAAACGGTTAAACTTATTTACAAAGAATGATTTTCTTAAATGAAAACCATTGTATGATATATGAGGATACACTAAAATTCTGGCAAAATAGCAAAAAGACAATGACTTACAGTAAATGTTATGGCCGATAACCAATATTAAAAAATATATGCTATTTAATAAAAGTAAAATGCTAGAACTAAATTTAGGTATCACACCATTGTAATGTATACAATATGAAAACTGGATATTCATTTCGAAATTTGCAACAGATTACATTTAACAGTGTTATTAAATTACTGTTAAAATATTAATTTAAGTGAGTATTAAATTATGGCAGTCTACATTTAAAAATAGGGAAAAAGCATGTGCAATTAAATATCCAATACTGACCAATATTGGTATGATAATTTTTTAAAAATGTAATATCGACCAATAATCAATGTTACCTGTATATCATGCATCCCTAATAATTTAGGATGTACAATATAAAGCAGGGGTAGGGCTACAGGCAGGTGAGGTTTTTTTTTTTTTCAGGGTTGGAGCTAAACTCTGCAGGACACCGACGTTGCCTACCCCTGATATAGAGCATGATTGGACTTTCACACCTCAGTCCATCATAGTTAATGATTATTTGTAGAGCAACTTCTACTTACAGGCAGACTGGAGGACAGCTCAGGTCGAGGTTTTGTCCAGCCATTGTCATAGCCAATCTGGGACCCGCAGTAGAAGCATCGCTGCGCCCCTGCCCACAATGCACCCTGTAGTCTGTGATCCTCCTCCTCATACGACAGTCCCGTGTCCAGAGATATCGACCGTGTACGCAAATGTCCAAGATCTCCAGAACGGTCCACAGAGTTCCATAAGTGAGGTGTAGATGTGTCCACTGATGTGAATGGTGTCTGTGTGGTGGGTGTTTGTGCTGTTCCTGAGTCATTATCTGTGAACACGTCAGACCAGGACCTCCTGGAAAAAGACTCTCTCCTGAGTTTGAGTGCAGTGGGGGAATTGTGTCCAACGGCTGCATCAGAGGTCACGGTTTTGCCCTGGGTAGAAGCTGGAGATTCCTGCATCAGATCCAATGCTGGATCTTTTTCGCCTGCCTCAAAATTAATTGTGAAGTTATTCTTTTCCACAACATCTGTCCTCAGATCAGTAGGACTTAAGTGTGAGTTTGTCTCAGCAGATTTCAATTCCTCAAACAGGGACATGCCTTCCCTATAAACAGGACCGTCTGCACTTCTTGATCCTTGCAGTCGGTCACGAATTTCTTTCGGGTAACCGACGGGATCCATTTGAACAAAGTATGCTAGAGTGTAAATGCCATTACTGCCAACTTTACTAATATCTGGTGACGAAGAGTTTTCTTTTTCACTTATTATTTTCCTCAAATCTAAGTCAAACATAGTTTCAGAGTCTGCTGTTCCAAAAACAGTTTTTCCAGAGTGTGTTGTAGGCAAGGGTTTTTGGTTTGACTCCATTTCACAGTTCTGTTCATCTGCAGGGGGATCCTCCGTTTCTCGCTGTTGTAATCTCTTCTGTTGATCCTCTGTGCTATCTTGCGATACAGCATTCAGCATCTGCAAAAAGCAGAAACAGCACAGGAAATCAGACAAATATCTATAAACACGCCCCAGCAAGTGGTAAATAGCCACATTGCTTAATGCCTGCTCCACTAAACACACAGAATGTAACTGTAAAAATAATGGCTATAGATATTGTATCCAATCAGGTTTCCAGGAAACACGTCTTACCTTCATGAGCTCGGGTCCGGGGCTGTTTTGCTGGGATAGCGCAGGTATGAAGGGCTCCTTTAGGAAGTCGCTGCTGTCTGACTGACAACTGTTTGTTCTCATCACGTAAGACCCAATTCGTTCACCTACAGGGAACCAAGATCAGGATTAGCATGCGGCCACATATCACAAGCGTTCAGAAGAACACTAAAGCCTCTTGATCAGACTAAACAAACAAGTCCATTTTTCCATAGCACTGTGGTCAGGTAGACATTACCTCAACTATACAGCATGTAACCTGCTGCACATATGAAAATGACTGAACAATCGCATTAGTCATTTGCATAATATCAGAGATGGAAATTGTCCCAAGTAAATTACTTGAATCCACACCGTGGCTTTTAAAAACGTTCGCTTTTCAGGAAGCAAAACGAACAATATTGCATTTTAAATTTGATCTTTTTCTGAAGTACATGTGGTAGCCTGTACACAACTTGCCACTACAATGCTAGAGTAGTTAGCAGGGCTTTGTACATTGCTATGCAGTTGCTATGCAACTGTTTTAAAAACAAAATGCACCTCCAGGATCCACTGAACCATTGCAGCTCCCAGGTACACTTCCCTCATCAAAACTCTGGATCTGAAAAATAGTCAACAACATTAGAAATGGAATAATGTGGAAGTACATACAGAGAGCATTACTGCAGATCACTACTACTTCACCTCTTCCCATTTGAAAAATTCAACAGGCCGTTGCAGACTCTCTTCAGTTGAAGACAGGACAGAGTCTAGCTTCAGAAGGTCTGATGTTTCTCTTATCGTCGGGCTGTTTAGAGCTGGCTCAGATGCCTCTAAATTAATGCTCTGATCCTCTTCTTGTGGGGAGAGACAGTCGTCTGACATCCTTGTGCGTTTGGAAGGGATCCTTTTATCTACCATTGACATCCCAGATGATTCTGGGCCGGATAAGGCTGAGGAGGCCACAGGAGAGGGCATTTGCTGATTCTGTAACGTTTTGGCTTGGCTGAGGCTCTTCTTGGAGGCTCTACGCAGAATTATGGCCATGCGTTTTCTCCGCTCTCGTGCCTCTGCGGACATCCGGGAGGCTGTAGATGTGTCCACATTCTGAGTATTTGCACCGACCAGAGAGGAGAACGTCGTAGTGACCTGCTGAAGAACCTCGAGTTGTCTAAACCGATCTGAACACCGGGAGGAAAAGAGATAGAGAGTTTCAAGACTCTTGCATAAAACACTGCTTCTCAGACGTTCAACACACTGCAGCTATACAGGAAAGGAGTGTCAACTTCTGTTTCACACAATATTCAAAGTCTTACATTAGATTTGGCCTAAGAAGACTTATATAGTGCACAAGTCATATAGACCAATTTTGTGTTCTTTGTAGTGCTGTCAAACGATTAATCGCAACCAAAATAAAAGTTTGTTTACATAATATATGTATGTGTACTGCGTTTATTTATTATGCATGCATATATATATATATATATATATATATTTATTATACACACACAGTATATATTTTGAAAATATTTACATGTATATATACACACACACATTTATATGATTATATTTTATATAAATATATTTAATATATAAAACATAACATTTTTCTTAAATATATACACATGTATGTGTTTGTATTTATATATACACATAATAAATATACACAGTACATGCTCGTATATTATGTAAACAAAAACTTTTATTTTGGATGCGATTACTAGTTTGACAGCACTAGATTTTTGGTTTATTTATTTTCTGGAATTTGATAGCCCCAGTCCACTTTCACATTCATTATACGGAAGCCGTGGCAAGAATGTTCTTCAGAAATTCACTGTTTGAGTTCCGAGGAAGACAGCTAGTCATATGAGTTTTTTGAAAGTCATGAGTTTGAGGTTGAGTTCAAAAAAAAAAAAAAAAAAAAAACACATTTTTGTGTGAAATTGAGGAAACTTGCTCACTTCTGACATCCACGTTTTCAACGTCCATTCGGTTCTGCTGAGCTTCCAGAAAGAGCTGAAAGCTGATGCCACGAGCACAGGACTGGTAATTGAGGAATCGGGCTGGGATTCTCCCTGTAATGTCGGGCTCCTCAGTGCCAAAACCCAAATCCAGCAACAGTTCCTCAGGGTCATCCTGCAGTATGTTCAGCACGTCCATTACACTGCATAACAAAATTACAGTACAAAAAAAAAAAAAACACATTAGCAGGAATATCAACAAATTAACATCTTAAAGTAAATGATTGGCAGGTGGAGAAGACTGTTGAGGAGAACCAGACCTGACGTCAGATGGTATCGAGACATTCGATGCAAAACTGTTCCACCTGGACAGAACAGGAGTATCTTGAGATGACCTGTGTGTGGATGACACCAGCAAACATCAGTGAATAGTAATCAAACACTGCTGACCTTCATTTCCAACACACCAAAGCCCTCCGTCACATTTTCCTCTGTTTCACCCATTTCCGGTCAGAATCGCTCTTCTCCTACCTTATTGCCCCATCAGTGACATTCCACCTCATGCAAACCATCCCAGCAGCCCATGCGGTGGCATGTCAACAAATCAGAATTTGCATGGGAAATGTGCCTAAGGTCTCAGGCAGCTGCCTGAACAAGCCTACATCACGCACATATATTTATATATATATATATATACACTCTTACACAGCACTCTGATATATAGTATATACACATGCATACATAGTACATATTCATATAACGAATGTACCACTTAAGGTCATTTCAAACACTTTGATGTGACACAGATATGCACTGTGTAATCCTAAAGACAATGGATAGAGAACAGTGCTGTTACAAAAACTGCAAACAGTTCTATATTCTTTATACATTTTAATATACTTTTTGTTTGATCAATTTCAGAAGAATGTAACTGGGATACACAATATATATACACGTGTATTGGTACACTGTAAAAAGTTATAAGTTGACAACTTAATTTTAAGGCAACAGGTTTCCTCAATTTTTTAATAATAAAAATATTTTTAATATTTTAAATAATAATTTTAAAAAAAAAGTTAAGTGAACTTGACAATTCCATTAACTTATTTTTTTAATTATCATTTACTTAATTAAAAAGTTTAAGTCAAGTCAACTTATCACTTTTTACAGTGTACCATATTGGTTATTTTGGATATTTAATTATACATGTTTAGATTACCTTTGCTCTCATCTAAAACTCACTCCAGGTTAATATTTAAAAGCGAATGTTGTTAAATGTAATCTTTAGTAAATCTCAAAATGAATATCTGTTTTTCACATTGTGCAATTTGACAGTTGCTTTTAGTTTTGATTTAGACGAAAATCGTCTAAAATTTTAATATCGGACATTACATGCAAATAATTATCAGCTTATCACATGAAAGTCAAAGTTATTCAAGTCATTAATGAAAGTACTGCTTAAAAGACAATGAACATTAAATCTGTTCTTACCTCAGAATGTCACGTACAGTCTTGAGAGAGTGTTTGCCATATAAAGATGCTGCATCAGACAGAAAAAAAAAAAAAAACCACGAGTTCTTATAAAGATGGAAAACACCTGCAGACAGCGGTACAGTAGCTATATTAGGTCAATATTCTTCATTGTTGTTTTGATGTCTTCTCATAAACATCTGTAGAGAAGACTTTGGCATTTTGTCAAGGACATGCTGATGTCTTTTTAAAAGTGGACCCTGATCCAAAGTGCCCAGCATATTTTCCTAAACCAGCATCTTTGTTTAATCTCGGCGGATTCCGAAGAGCAACAATCCATTCCGTCCTGTACCTTCCATTGCAGCAGAGTTACAAAACCAAAGCACCTCATTCACTAGAAGGGGAGTGTCTGGCAGCGCAACTGACATGAAAGAGCGATTCAGACGAGGTAAGCAACTTCTAAGAAGAGTCACACAGAAACAGACGAGGGTGAAGACATTCACTACAAAGTGACCCTGAAAAGGAAGAATCCAGTATAGAAGACAGACAGAACCCTGAAGAAAGACAGCACACCGAGCAGAAAGAAAACAACTATAGGTGGTCGGCGTGAATATGATCATTCAGAAATGTTAACAGATATGAAGAATGTCTGGAGAGCAAGCAAATACATTTAGGGATGCAGCTGATTGTATGCTCTTGTATCATATGTCATTGTATCTACTGTATTTGTCTATTTATAGTATTATTCTGCATTTGTTCTTAAATTGGTTTATGAAGAAGCTACACGAGAATGCACTCTACATGTCTAAATAGTTTTGTCCTGTATTTGTTGGGCTAAAGATACATTTCCAAGTCAGTAGACAATAAAGATTCTAAACTTCTGTTTGGAAAACCATTTTCTCAGAACTAGGGGCAAAAACATCATACCTCTAGAATCTTATCGGTTGCGATTTACATTATGTTAGAACATGTCAGAGCTTAACTTGAGATTTCATAAAGAAAGTTTCTGCCTGAAGTGAAAGGTCAACTCAAGGTAAACAAGAATTATGCAGAGGATGATTTAGCCTAGTAGGACATGTACCTCCATGTATATCAAAGTGTTCATATAAGAATTATAAATGAAGGCAACAGTTTGACAGTTATTAATTATTTTAAGTAAATGTCTTGCAATGATGCAGAACTCAATACTTGATACAAAAAAAGGTAACAATCAACTAACTGATTATTTGAAGTAGAAAAATGAATCCTAATCTAATCTAATCCAATCAAATAAGTGACTAAATGTGATGAAATCAACAACTGCTGTATAAATGAACAGTCAGACATTGCAACTAGTCATGCCCCAGTGCATACTGGGAAAACAGTGACTAAGACTAAATCACAAAAAACAATTCAGTGTACGTGTATTTGAACTATAAATCATAAATCTTACTCATCTATTGTGCTCACTTTTTGTCTTTTAAAAATAAAAGTACAGGGAAGCTGAACTGAAATGAATTACTTGAGAACTTCGGAGTAGCAAGTAAACAAAAACACTACAACAAATCACATAAATTTGAGGTTACCTTTTCTGCATTAGAATCTTTTTTGAAGAATATTCAAAACTTTGAATGGGAAATTATATGTTGATAAGAATACTATTGAAGCCCATAAACACTAACATTAAAATCTGATAGGATTCATCGATCTGGCCTGCGTTTCCCAAAAGCATCATTAGCTTAAGTACATCGTAGACCCATTGAAACCAATGGAGCTACAATCAACTTAGGCTTACAATGCTTTTGGGAAACTGTTCGATGTCCTGGTTGTTTGGTTTTCTTCCCGGATCAACATGGATGTTGATCCAGGAACATGTCGTGCTTGGGTAAATCATGTTAGGACGTACGTCTTTTTCTGCTTTATCTACTCCTTATCTTTTCTTTGTAACTGGAAACCATGCAGTAGCAGGTGAAGTTTCCACAAATATGCCGTGATGCATCTCAGACTGGCGTCCCCTGAAGCAGGAGACAGCAGGGACTGGACTGTCTCACTTTCTGCCAGTGTTTGTGTTAGAAGGCATGGAGAGGTTTGCCATGTTTAAAATCCAGGGTTAGCACAGTCCTGCTGAACACTTCATTCAATGTATTCTAAAACACAGACTCCATATGCCACTGTATCCTCAATACTTTAATAAAGAATAGCTCAAACCTTGATGCCAACTAACGTCACTTATTCATATCACTCATGTGTCTGGTTTCAGATGGGTATTTGGTTAAACTGAACCGAGCAATACAAAACTGAGAATGTTTACCTTCCACTCCCAGTGCCAGATCATCTTCTCCGCTCTTGTTTCTTCTTATAGGCTTCACTGAAAACAAAGCAATACAGTATTTAAAAGTGTGAAATTCAGAGGCAATAAGTCATGCCCTCGGGTCAGTAGGTCAGCTGACCTGCTAACCCTGTTATAATGGCATAAACCAGCACACTGTCAACCATCACAGAGAAATGACTAATGACTCATTGTGAATCATACACTGAACAAAATTATTAACGCAACACTTGTTTTTGCCCCCATTTTTCCTGTGCTGAACTCAAAGATCTAAGACTTTTTCCATGTACACAAAAGGCCTTTTTCTCTCAAATACTGTTCACAAATCTGTCTAAATCTGTGTTAGTGAGCACTTCTCCTTTGCCGATACTCCATCCACCTCACAGTTGTGGCATATCAAGATGCTGATTAGACAGCATGATTATTGCACAGGTGTGCCTTAGGCTGGCCACAATAAAAGGCCACTCTAAAATGTGCAGTTTTATCACACAGCACAATGCCACAGACGTCGCAAGTTTTGAGGGAGCGTGCAATTAGCATGCTGACTGCAGGAATGTCCACCAGAGCTCTTGCCCGTGAATTGAATGTTCATTTCTCTATCATAAGCCGTCTCCAAAGGCGTTTCAGAGAAGTTGGCAGTACATCCAGCCGGCCTCACAACCGCAGACCACGTGTAACCACACCAGCCCAGGACCTCCACATCCAGCATCTTCACCTCCAAGATCGTCTGAGACCAGCCACCCGGACAGCTGCTGCAACAATCGGTTTGCATAACCAAAGAATTTCTGCACAAACTGTCAAAAACCATCTCAGGGAAGCTCATCTGCATGCTCGTCGTCCTCATCGGGGTCTCGACCTGACTGCAGTTCGTCATCGTAACCGACTTTGGAGAGGTGTTCTCTTCATGGATGAATCCTGGTTTTCACTGTACAGGGCAGATGGCAGACAACGTGTATGGCATCGTGTGGGTGAGTGGTTTGCTGATGTCAACGTTGTGGATCGGGTGGCCCATGGTGGCAGTGGGGTTATGGTATGGGCAGGCATTAATATGCATTTTATTGATGGCATTTTGAATGCACAGAGATACCGTGACGAGATCCTGAGGCCCATTGTTGTGCCATTCATCCACGACCATCACCTCATGTTGCAGCATGATAATGCACGGCCCCATGTTGCAAGGATCTGTACACAATTCCTGGAAGCTGAAAACATCCCAGTTCTTGCATGGCCAGCATACTCACCGGACATGTCACCCACTGAGCATGTTTGGGATGCTCTGGATCGGCGTATACGACAGCATGTTCCAGTTCCTGCCAATATCCAGCAACTTCGCACAACGAGGAAGAGGAGTGGACCAACATTCCACAGGCCACAATCAACAACCTGATCAACTCTATGCGAAGGAGATGTGTTGCACTGCGTGAGGCAAATGGTGGTCACACCAGATACTGACTGGTTTTCGGACACCCCCGGACCCCCCCCAATACAGTAAAACTGCACATTTTAGAGTGGCCTTTTACTGTAGCCAGCCTAAGGCACACCTGTGCAATAATCATGCTGTCTAATCAGTTAAAATACAAGTTAAAAATCCTTCAATTTATTCCAAACGTGCCATCTACTTTTTTTCTGGGCAATGAGCGATGCCCGTTCGCGAATGATTCATTCTTTTGAGTCAATTCTGTTCGAAGACTTGATCAAACCAGTTGGCAGTGAATTGGTTCGCGAATCAGTTTGAATAATTTGTTCAGTTCCCTGCCGCACGCGCTGAGTCGTCTGAAGCGGTTCTCACTCAGAGTTGTAACATCAGGAGCGCTGAAGACGTGGCTCTGGATCAACAGTCAGTTGAAAGCAAATCTGCAAAGGCTATGGTTTACTAGCTATGAAGATCTTTATTAGATGAACACCGCGTGTGCTGTCGGTTCCACAGGTATAGATTCGATTACAGTACACGATACCACTATGACATTACCAGTTTGTTGTACATGTACCTTACACATTAAATACATTGTATAATTTATTCATTAAATAAGCTGTCACAGAGTATGAAATGAACACCCGCCAAACCCGCGTTAGTTCCAGGAGGAATGCCTTTGCCTAGACATAATTAATATTGATATTTTCACAATCTTTACGCTTGCAGAAATAAAGGCTAGATTTGTTTACATTTTGCAGAACAGATGGAAGAAGATCCGTCAATGTGCATTTGTTTCGTTATGTTCAGATGTTCTGTAGCGGTCATGTGAGGAGTTTTCACTCTTCTCCGTGTCAGAGGTTATATACATTTATAATACATAATTAAACTTTAAAATATAATTTAATTTAAATATGTAAATCAAATATATTGATTTATTACCAGTGTTGTTGTGAGGAAAAAAAAAAAAAAACAGCATATATGCTGGTTAGGTATGTTTTGAAGCTGGGATGCTGGTTTATGCTGGTCTTGAGCTGGTCGGACCATCTTAGGACCAGCACAGGACCAGCTTAAACCAGCAAAGGACCTGCTTAAATCAGCTCAAACCATACCAGCATATGCTGGTTTTTTCCAACAGGGAACAGTTTTGCTGCTTAATATTTTTTGGAACCTGAGACATTTTGTTTAGGGTTCTTTTATGAATAGAAAGCTAATAAAGAGGCTGATAAAAATTCTGATTTGAATCACTGAAATAAATTACATAAAAAAAAAAAAAAAAAACATTAAAAGTATTTTGAACAGCATTGTGTGTATGTATATACAATTTTATCTAAATATCTATGTATCTAAATAAAAATAGACTATATTCAGTATATGATATGATAACTAGTAACTAACTACTTGAGTAGTTTTTTTATCCGATATTTTTTTACTCTTACTCAAGTAACTATTCAGACTATTACTTTTACTTTTACTTGAGTACAGTTTTTGGGTACTCTACCCACCTCTGAATACATGTAACCATAAACTCCATGCCAATCTCATTAGCTCAGTTTAGCTTTCTTTTTTTCTTTTGTGCAAATGGGACACGTAAACTTACCTGACGTTTCCAGGACAACCTCTGGTTTCGCATCGTCCCTAAAACAAGGAAGTCAAATTATATTAGTGACCATAGCGGAAATGCTTTGCAGAGTATAATCTGTGAAGAAATGCAAATTATAACAGACGGCACAATAGAGCAGCTGAAACCTTTTGAGAAAGGTTTATCCCTCAATGAAAGAGGCATGAACGCTTGGGAGATTCAACTTACTTGGAGATTGTCGTAAGCCAGCGCTCTATGTTGTCTTCATCACACTTTCCTGTTCAAAACATAAGAAGCAGGGTGAATGTTGTAACAACTGGCCGTCCTTTATGTTCAGTATACTTCAAAAACAAAAATTATTTTGAGGTCTGGATGAGCCATTGAATTACAGAGCTTCATACATGGGCGTTTACTGCGCTGCTTTGCATATTCTGTGAAGTGAGCAGGATTTCTGAGGATGATCCATGGAATTTGACCAACACTGACTAACACCGATTACCATAATAAAATTTCCCAGTTCCCTGGAACATCTTAAATATCAAGCTCTACATCGCAACTCTGCACATCCATGAAACAGCACAACATCTAACAGGCATACATATCCATTACTCACTTGTGTCCGACTTGATAATAGGAACAATATCAAAGTTATCCGTCCTGTTCCACCTAGTCCTGGAGGTCTGTAGAATTGCTCTTCTGGCAGCAGATTGACTGGTAGACATTGCTGTGGTCACGAGATTCAACCCATTCAAAAATCAACCACGGTAGTGAACAAACACCTCAATATCAGCTCATCTTCTCTGGTCCAACACTAAAAGATACAAATGTGTGTATTCATTAATTCCCAAATGATGACAGTCAGAAAAAACAAAGGTTTGCACAGTGTACATGAAAATGCCAAGCATATTTAATATTTGTGGCTTTTTCATTCATATACCACATTAATTTATCTATGGTACAACTAGGCTAAAGACCAAACACAACACAAACACAAAACTTGGCCTACTTTTCTAAATACTCGTGCATGGTAGTATTTTCCGAATCCATCGCGCACTATGACAACATATCAAATCTGATGGAATTTGATCAAACATATCCATATTTTAAGACAGAATACTTCAGTTTTGTTCAAGGTGAATAAATCAACAGTTTTTCAGTTATCTGTTGAAATATGTCAAAAGATATTTGTAGTTTATGGGCCCATGACCCAACACTGCAAGATGTACACTAAAAAAAAAAAAAAGTCACAAAAAGACTAGAAATCAGAATAATAGGAGTATACTAAACTATTTAGTTAAAAGGTTGCAAAAAGTGAAAGTGATTAGATTGTGCCTACACATAAAATAAAAACATAATAAACACTTGTTTTGACCAAACGTAGTTTAGAAATGGTATTTTGGAAACAAAAGAGAAAAAGTAGTGTGTGTAATGTTAATTTTACCTTCCCTTTCAATATAAAACATGGGTGTCTGTTCCTGGATAGCTGTCCTGCTCCAACACACCTGTCTGTAATTATCAAATGTTTATGAAGGCTCAGATTCAGGTGTTTTTAATTAGATTTGAAACTGAACATTGCTGGAAAGTAGATTTCAAGGAACAGGATCGGGCACCCCAATAATTATAGGATTATATAATATCAGAAGTTATGAGAAAATGCTCCACAAGCAAACTTATCGATGAATAAAAGATTTTTCACACACAAACAAGTCCACCAACCATAATACTATATAGCTATTATAAACAAAAACAACGATATAAACCACTGCAATCCATGTTGCGCGTAAAGTGTAAGACGACTGAATAAATAACAGCTAGAGATTTCCTGAAACAACCAATAAAATATCTGCACGACAAAATTACTACAAGGGTGAAAGCTTGTGTTGAAACTAATATCGATTGATACGATCAGCAAAGACTATAATCAAGTATAAAGCCATGCGATCGACTGCCGTCTCAAACACTCACCTGCGCTTTAGCGGAGCACATCCAGACTGAGCATCTGCCACAGCACGCCTGCTTTAAAGTTCCGTATCGCTATATCAACCTCGGCTAAAAACAGAAACACACGAACTAATTTGGCCCACATGCAGGGGAAAAGCTGAACGCGTATGCAAATAAAGTGCATAGAAAACAACCTGAAGCACAAAGCCCATGTGTGAACGCGCTGTTATCGCCTTCTGCTTTAATCCAGATGAATATTCACATGTGCAAGATTGAAAGAGGAATTGAGCTCTGCTTGCGTGCAGAAACATGATATTTGTTGCCCAACCTGTTAGAAGGAAGTTTGTGTCATTTCACAATACCGCCATTAAACCTGTTTTTAAACAATACAATCTATAAACAAAAAAGATCATTTATATATATATATATATATATATATATATAACACACACACACACACACACACACACGCGCGCGCACGCACATATTCTAGCGCTTTAAAGAGCCAATTTAAATTGCAGCCTATGTTGTTGTTCTTTGTGTGCATATAATACAAATATTTAGACACTTTAGTCACATTCAAAATTTATTATAATTATTGTTATGACTATATATTTTTGTACTTTTATTTATTTGTTAAGTGTCGTCTTTAAAACTTCCTCTATGTTAAACGTAGACTAAGATGCGTGGTAAACCAAGTTGACTTTATTGCAGTTCTGTTTTTGAACCACTAGATGTCACTAAAGGTCTAACTGAAATACATTGAAAGCTACATAAACTGACGCCTCCATCCTCAATAATGAATGCCACCACGCATAATTAAGCTATAAAAACGTGCGGCAGTTTTTCCCCAGGATAAAAGGAGGAAACTAGATCATTTCTCTGTGTGAATTAATATTCTGTGCACACTAAGGACCAGTAAACTATTCACAAACAACTAGGTAGGTGACTGGCACAGATTGGACTGCATTATGCATGTTTGGCAGAACACTGTTTGAATGTTTCGTCAAAGCAACCCAATCACTTTTAGATTTTAGAATATAAATTCTAATGCCTTGAACGTTTCACATAAACAAGCATTGTTTACTGTTATCAGAACATATTTTGTTAAATTTAAAATCAACATTTCTGAAAAGAAATGATGCACAAGTAGCTTTAAATGCTTGTGGTTATTTCTTAGCAGATGTATGAAGTCTTCTCGAGTTTACACAGGTGTTCTAGCAGAGTAACCAGGTGTAGTTAATCACACTAAATTTGAACAAATAGCGTTTGACAACCAGAGTTTCACAATATTGTGGGTCTTTATTTATGTAGATAGCTATACATAAACAATAAATGCCACTTTGTTCAATATCTAATATCGAATGCATTGACATTCCTTAATGTCTGCATGTGCCTTAGGTGTCTAAATAGTTTTTGGGGTCACTGTCTCACCTAATGATCTGAGACGTAAGTTCTTAATAGGGCTAATAAAAATGATCAATCTTATTTGCTTTATTTACTGTTTAGGAATCTTATTTGTGCAAGTCCTTGAGTGAATTTCCATGCAGACTTTGCACATTGTGAGAGGGATTTGACACGTCCTGACAGGGCCAGGCGCTGAGCACATCTGGAGCAGAGGGGTGTGAAGTGTCTCGCTCCAGGGCACAAGAGCAGTTCCCCCCTTCACTTCATAGAGTGATGCTTCCCGACATCACTTAGAGACTGTTTCTTAAACTTTCATGAACCTCAGAGCTGAATAAAATGCTGTTATCACAGCGGTACAGCACTGGAAAAGGTTTTAAATGGCTGTATTAGCGGTTTAACACATCTCTTTCTCCTACGCGAGTGCCCTGGCACAAAACAGTCAGACATCTTCACCTAGAATATCTTCTGGAGGTTTGTACCTTATGTGAAGGAAACAAAAGCACAAAATAATCAAGTAGTATTCGGTGGGTTTTCTTCGTAATGGTACACGTTCTCAACGCGACATGAATATTTGAGAAGCCTGCAACTGCTAAT
Organism: Onychostoma macrolepis; assembly: GCF_012432095.1. NCBI lineage: Eukaryota > Metazoa > Chordata > Actinopteri > Cypriniformes > Cyprinidae > Onychostoma > Onychostoma macrolepis. Next base: position 6,154,988 of record NC_081178.1, on the reverse strand, counting down.
TTAATCATTCAACATCTGTTACAATTACTCCGGCTTCCACACCGAGATCTGGCTACAAGATACGAATGTAGAGTGTTATTGTTAGTAGAAAGCTTTAGAACAAAGAATATTGAGAAGAATTGTTCAAAGAGAGTTTACGTTAGCTGTGTCTGAATCCAAGTCCAGACAGTGTTGTAGCATAAGGAACATTTCAAGAACATTCATTTAATGCAAATGAACTAAAATTAATATTTAAATATTAGTGTTATTTTAATTAAATAACATCAATATTTCATTTTTTTTTTTTTATCTGTTTTTGTAAAAATTCTATTTAAATAAAATAAATTTTGGAATAATATCCTAATATTAGTGTTATTTTAAAATAAAATAAATTTTATTTGCATTAATTTGTAAATAAGAATGCTTTTATGCATAAACAAATTTAATATAAATTAAATTAAAATGGAATAAAATTGTGTTCGAAGGAGTCAATAAAAGTAGGAAATTAATAATAATTTGTTTTCAGTCATTTTTTAGCCAGTTGTTTTTAAGAATCTGTAAAAGACACATCTACGCCGCCTTCGAAATCAAAACAGATGAAGGCAGTAGATGAGCTGTTATGTAAACATACATTTGTACACTGTCTATGAAGGCAGCTTTTCGAAGAGATCATTGTTCTGACTTCACTGAAATACACCTATGTTTTTTTAATCTTGAGAGGGAATTTTAAATATTTTTGGATGAAAATGTCATATTATTAACAATTACTTACAGATTTTATGTGTGTGAACTCCGTCCGTCTCGTGTGGGTTTAAGTCCCACTGTCTCAGGTCTTGGCAGCAAGGCGATAGTGCTTTTGACGGTCACTTTGTGTGCTTGTGCTCGTTTTGGATGGAGCTTGTTACAGGCTGTCTGTGGGTGGGTTGCGCAGACCCTCGCGAGGCTGTCGATTGGTCACAGGGTCCAGACCATGACTAATCCAAACCCCACCAGGCTGACCAGATGGGGCCTTCAGATTTCCTGAAAATAAGAGCAGGCCAACATTTCAGAGGAGGCAAGAACATACGCAGAACAACGACAATGGCGTTGTTACGTAATCGTTATAACAGCGTTTATGGAAAATGTAGATATTACAAACTGAAGATAAACATATCATAGAGCGAGGCCCCCAAGAATATCCAATGTAAGCAAACAAACGTACCAGATATGTTCATCATAAACATCAGCCCTGGTAGCTCGCTTCAGAGAGCGAGTGTGTTTGAATGAGAGCGAGCGTCTGGGTTGCCAGATTCTGTTTTCCAGAACATTCACAGGAGCCTCAGAGGGTCGGAGAGTGGAGATTAAATTAAGGCCTAAGTGGGGACAGCTGCCTGCTGAAACCAAGGACATTTAGGCCCGTTCCTGAGGGTGAACCGTCCAGCAGGCTGTCCAAAACGCCTCACGCTGGAGCCTTGCGCTGGTAGCGACTGGGGTTACATCAAAATAAAAATGACTACAACCAGATGGGTTTTGGCACTAGAGGAACAATATACAAGTTGCGCTAAATGGAACAAATCTGTATAAAATTGTGCGTGCTTGTGTGGAATCACACTTCTAAGTGTTTTTGTGTGTCTTCGCAGATACCCATGCATGTTTTAATGAGCGCGCAGTCTGTTTCAGATTTGCAGAGGAAAAGAAGAATAGCATTTCAAATCTTTTCTAAAAAAAAAAACAACAACTGTTTTTAGTCTCTTTCTTACTGCCATGGATCATTAACATCTCCAATACACTGTTAGACTCTTATTAGCTGCTAAAGACTCAAAAAATAATGTACATGAAAGCTTTCAGAAGTGAATTTTAACTTTTAACTTTTTCTCTGGGTAGAAGTGAAGGATAAGCCACAATAAAAGACAAAACAGGCCGATTTCCAAAACAATATTTGTTGTAGTGCCTCTCATCGCATCGGGGCAGATGATCAGACAAGCCTGGAGAGGCCGCTGATGGCAAATGATGAAATGACATGCAAAAAAGCAGCTGGGGCCACACTAATGCATAACATTTCCATAACATTCCAGCAACGTTCGTGTAACAACAACTAGTAGAGAGCAGATCTAGTCCAGTAAACATCAAGGCTGTGCCCTGCATTTTTGTATGAAGACGCTTCAAGCTCATTTTTAACAACTAATGCTTATTTCTCAGGAAAAATGTACATTAATAAATACATTTACTCTTTTCAGATGCTATTTTTATTGAATACATCACAAAATGGATCTTTTATTTTATTTAGATCTGGACAAAAACACATTCTGGTCTCATGAGGAGCCAAATATGGCCCTAACATCGCCACATTCAGGGTTGCTTCGCGAGCAGATGCCAGACGGTTTAGGAAGAAGCCCAGCATGAGTCGTGCCAGAAGAACCTAATCTGGACTGGGCAACAAGCGCAAGGGACTGCAGGAGACTGTAAAGAACAGCACCGGTCCAATGTGTGCCTCCACAGGGCCAAAAGAGAGGGTACGACCCATTTAACCCATGCCAAAGATTTCACTCGTGCCAGATATACCACATCCACCTTCCTACCAGATCAGGTTTGCGCAATCGCTTTGTGATGGAGTCACAGACACACACAAGGTGAGGTTGCTCGGAGAAGGTTCACCCTGATGGACATACTTGGCACGACTCCGACATAAATCACAGTCACATCAACATTTCTGGCACGATGCATCCTCACACACTCACACACACACACACACACACACACACACACACACACTTCCCCATCCGCTCCCACTAGTCCCTGGACTATAGCATTGGCTAGGTACAAGAGTGAAATTAAAATCACTTAACAGTGTGGATCAGCGGCACTGAGCAGATCATTTCTTCATGCAAATCACAGGGGGAAATCAAGTCTTTGTTTTCAAGCATGGCACAAGTTCATATTTTACATCAAAGGCATATTTTGTTTTGGCTTGTATGCAGTTGCATGTAACAGTAATTCTAATGAGAAAAGGGAAATGAGAACTTTAGAACTACTGATGCACCAATGAAGTTCTTCTGTGATAGAAATCTATTTAAATATAATTAATTAATATTGACTGTTTTATTACATTTAATTGTTATATATTAGGTTACAACAACTAAAGTTGTGTAGCCTAACTTTTGGCCCTTTTAGCGGTTGAATCATGAAACTGTAAGTTATGGAGGAATATTGTTTGGTTAATTCCATCAGTTGTACTTAGGCTTCGCTGCCGTGCGCGGATGAATCTGATGGTTTGAGTCGTGTTTTTTTTTTACTATGGTATCAATGGATTTCTAATGTACTCATTAATAAACAAATGCACATTAGCTTTAACTAAATAAGAATAATTACATATAAGGGAAATTAACAATTACATAACAATAATAAAATATGTAAAGATATTTATTATATTTTTTAAATACGTTTATAAAATATTATATTATTTTATAGTAGTACACTGTTGCAAATTTTTTTATAACATGTTTCCAGTTGTTTTAGATGGGCCTACAGAAATAATTCTGTATATAAATATTTATGTAGGCTACAATTCACAAAAAGGTGCCATTTTAAGCAACAGTCCCTTCTGCATGCAGCCATCCTTCTCCTCTGAGAAATTGATGTTATTCATTTTTAAAAACTGAATTATGAATTATGCATATGCCATACTGTCAAACCATTAACACTGTGGCTGTCGTACACACGGGTATCTTTGTGTGTCAACCCTGTTTGATTATATTTAAAATATTTTAGCATATTTAATTACACTTTTTAAATGAAAAATGGCTTATTTTAAATTAATTTTTATTGATGGTAATATTTTGTTTTTTCTTTGTCATCAAATCAGTGTACTCTAGATTAGCTTCAAGGCCCATCATCAACAGACGTCTAGAACTCTCAAAAGACCATCTTTAGCAGAGCTACTGATCTTAATACTGGAGTGTGTGTGTGTGTGTGTGTGTGTGTGTGTGTGTGTGTGTGTGCGTGCCTACCACTTGACGTGTGAACATCCATGCCTTCATTTGCTGCCTGTTCCTGGCATCACACTGTCCTTAAAAGCTGATAATGTGTTAATGAAATCACTGGCAGACAGCTCTTGTCAGCCGAATGTTCCACATGAGAAGGGGCCAGTCCTCCACTGTGAGTCTGCAGGGTATAAAGCAGGTCTGTCAGGGGAGCAAGAGTCTGTCAGGGGAGCATGTGTCTGGCCCAGCCATTGCTTTTGTGTTGTCGTTTTATCTGGGCTTTGCTCTTTTATAATGTTACAGGTCTTTTCGCCCCGTCCTTCTTCGAGTGTGTGTGCTAAATTTTTTATGTGGGATGGGCCTGCCCCCTTTCCTTTCTGCAGCACAATGATTTATTGCCCAAAAAGACCAGAGAACTAATTAACAGAGTAATTAATTAATATGAATTTGCATATTTGCATTTGCAATTAGTGCAGTCAAGTGATTAGTCTGAAATGGGGAAGTTTGACTCATCAGATGTTGGTGTGTGTGCTGAACCGGAAAGCTCGTCACCAGCTGAGGCATTTTTGGAGGGGGACAGAAGGGGACTGTGTGTGTGTGTGTGTGTGTGTGTGTGTGTTTCTAAACACAAACATCCAAGGGTACCCGCCAATCATGCGTGACTGAGCCGTCGCTGTCAGCAAACTGCATCTGTATGCTGTGTTCATTATGTTTTTGTTGAGCTGATAAGTGCAGATCAACCTGGCCGTCCCAATGAAAAACACAGCAGACATTTTTACCAAGATCACTCATGACTAACCGTGGATTGTGTCTGATAGGTGGCTCGCTGCTAACAGGACCACTAAAATCTGTCAACATCAGGTTAAAGAGCCAATTAATCTTAGACAGGGACAGAAAGGTGTTGTGTGTCGTTTATGTGGCGTTAAGCTTTTGTGGCGTCCTTCTGAGAGGGATAAATGCACTTGGGGGGCATTTAAAGAGCTTCTGATTTGAATTATAAATGTGTGTGCATGTGAGAGAGAGCTAGTAAGCCAGGCACAGGTTCAAGAGCAGCAGGAGCTTTCACTGATAATGGAATGCATGAGTGTCAGGTCTTCATGTGGGAGGAGCCAAAGCTCTGGACAATTACTGCTACAAGAAACAGCCAGATGTCAGAGATGGCCAGACACATGCTCCAAAATCTATGTGTGATTTTGGGCATGGGTGAATCTCACAATAAACCAGTCACAAATATGTTCAGTATGATCCTAAAATTAAAACATTAAAAAAAAAGAAACTGTATCTTCAATGAAGGAAAAGCTTACATATTTGTGACATTATTTGACAATTAAGCACATTTTGATGACAATCAAGGACATTTTTCATTTTTCACAGTTATAAAAAATAAAAAATCTTATTGCTAAAATATTTGTAGAAAATCTAATATATAGTTTAAAATTTGGGGTCAGTAAGAGTATTTGTTGTGGTTTTATTTATTTATTTTTTATTTTGATACTTTTATTTAGCAAAGATGCATTATTGCTGAAAATATTTCTAGAAAATTATAAAAAAAAAGTTATTTATATATATATATATATATACACACACAGTGTGTGTGTGTGTGTGTGTGTGTGTGCATGTGCGTGCTACTTAAGTGTATAACCTATGAGTACTTATATATATATATATATATATAAAGAGAGAGAGAGAGAGAAAGTTCTATGTTTTTCTAATAAACGTTTTGGTCAGTAAGAGCTTTTTTTTTTTAAAAAGAAAAGAAAAAAAAAACATTTAACACTCTTAGTCAGCAAAGATGTGCTGAACTGTTTAATAGTGACAATAAAGACATTTATAAGATAACAAAAGTTTTATCATTTCAAATAAATGCTTTTCTTTTGAACTTTCCTGAAAAACTGGAAATCCTGTCCTTAAATCCTGATTAAAATGTGTCTGTGTCAATATTAAGCAGCAATATTAACGGTTTTCAACGTTGATAATAACAAGAAATGTTTCTTGAGCATCAAATCAGCATATTAGAATGATTTCTGAAGGATCATGTGGCACTGAAGACTGGAGTAATGATGCTGAAAGTTCAGCATTGCATCACATAAAATTCAAATTCAAAATATATTAAAATGGAAAACAATTTTAAATTGTGGTAATATTTAAATATTTTTCTATAAAATAAATAAAGCCTTTTTAGTATTTGGTTTAATGACCCCCAAACATATATTCATTTTATTTTGATATATTCATATTTGATATATATATATATATATACACAATGCATTAATGAGAATTACCAAATGAGTATATAATGAGAATCCACCATTCAGATGCACAGTATATGAGAATTTGAGGGAAAAAATAATAAAAAATAACAATAAAATAAAGCTCTTAAAATAGGCGGCATTTTCCTCATGCACAGTATAACTTCTTGGAGTGAAATGTGACCTGGACATGTTTTCGTTAGATTCACTCGCATGCTAGAGTGGTGTGAATGTGGATGGCTGTGTGTGAGGAAGGTGGGGAGGGATGGTGTGAGTGTGTGCATGTGTGAGAGAGTGTAAACAAAAACCCAGACTTATTTTCATATGTAGAAGAGAAAAAAAAAACTGTTTAAAATCTCAGAATCCGTGTTGACTGAGCATACTTATTAAATGTCAGAGAGTGAATTTATCTAAACTTTATCTAAATTTATGTTTTCATAAGGTAATTGTCACATTGAAAATGCTTTCCTGATGACAGACAGTAGGATCAGTCATTTGGCAAACGCCCTTGAAGAGACTGACCAGGCAAACAAGAGCCATCAATCATCCAGTTCCAGCTGTCATTCACCAGCACTGACCATTTTTTTTAACGTTTACACAATATACCTGATAGAAATAAGAAGCTATTTTGTGTCTATTTAGATTTAGTCCGCTTATGCATGAAAATTTAATCCCAATTTCTTCATTTCTATCAGCAAAGACTAAGAAATGTAATTCCCTGACCGTCTCACAGCATTCCTGTTCATCCACGGCATCAGATTCTAATGGTGGATGCTGGTACTCGGTCCTTTATTGAGGCTGCTTTGTGGTTTTGCAGTGGTACGCAGCTCGAGGCACACGCCAGATGATCAGGGGAGGAATACAGGTCCCCCGGGACCCGGTCACGTGACCAACCCATGCCACGTGACGTCAGCGGCAGATGGCATGGGTACCAGCTCTGGCAGTTGGCATCAGTGTCATTTCTCTTAGCGCGAGACAAGGAGAACAGTGGGGAGGTGAGAAAAACGCACGAGCTGTTCACCTGCTAAAACACCACACGGAAAAAAAAGTTCACAATAGGAAATATGAAAATTGTCATCTGACACCATCATAATCCAGGTAAGCTGGATCGTTCGAGGGTAAGGATCGGCATCTGTGCTGCATGACTATGTCTGCCTTTTCACCAGATTATGTTTTGTAAATGCACAAATGTGATGCAATTTCACACATGAAAACAAGTTTACAAATTCATTTCTGTTGCATTGTCGATTACAGCTAAATTTTTGTGATTTGATTTAGAGAATCAATATCTTCTAGAATTCTGTCAAATGTGAATCGTAATTTTTATGTTAGTACACAAGCTCAGAAAAAAAATGTCACCATGCTGGTATCTTTTCAAAAGGTACACCTTTGTACCATGCTTATCCCTAATGGGTGCATATTGGTACCTTAAAGATACATTTTAGTCCATTTTGAAAGGGTACCGCCCCAGTGACAGCTTTTGTACCTGTGAGAGTTTATTTATTGAGCACCATGTATAGGTTGTTTTTAAATCGCTGCTGATTGATTCAGAAGATCTGTTATCTTGTCATCATCCCCAGTTAGAGCACAATGCTGACTCTTCCATTTGAGGATCCTGTCATGATGGACACTCAATTCGGGGCAAACTTTCCACGGGACTGCGTGGGTGAAATGAAGGTCAATAAACAAGAGCCATTTAAAAAGGAGGACACGCTCTCCCACACGATGGAGGACGAGGATTCGGAGAAGGATGAGGATGAACGGGAGGACGGACAGGATGAGAACGGTCTGCCTCGGAGGAGAGGGCCTCGGAAAAAGAAAATGACCAAAGCCAGGGTGGACCGGGTCAAGATGAGGCGCATGGAGGCCAACACCAGGGAGAGGAACCGAATGCACGGTCTGAACAACGCCCTGGACAGCCTGCGTAAGGTGGTGCCCTGCTACTCCAAAACCCAGAAACTGTCGAAAATTGAAACCCTGCGGCTGGCCAAGAACTACATCTGGGCGCTTTCCGAGATCCTGAGCACCGGGAAGAGGCCTGACCTCTTGACCTTCGTTCAGACCCTGTGCAAAGGGCTCTCGCAGCCCACCACCAACTTAGTGGCCGGATGCCTGCAGCTGAACGCCAGGAACTTCATCACGGATCAGATCAACAGCGAGGCGTCTTTCTCCGGCAGGTCGCCGTACGAATCCGTGTACACGACCTACCACAGTCCGGGTGTGGTGACGCCCTCTGGACCCTCGGTAGATGCGGTCAAACCCTTCAGGCCGTTCAACTACTGCAGCTCCTATGAGACTTTCTACGAAAGCGTCTCGCCGGAATGCGGAAGCCCTCAGTTCGAAGGTCCCTTAAGCCCGCCTATTAACTTTAACGGGATCTTTTCCCTCAAGCACGAGGAGCAGGTCGAATACGGCAAGAGCTGCCACTACGGAACGCGCTATTGCGCCGTGCCTCCGCGCTCCTCCATCAGCCAGACCGCGAGAGGCTCCTCGGATCTCCATTTCCCATATGACATTCACCTCCGCGGCCAGTTTTACCCCGTGCAAGACGAATTAAACACTTTTCATAATTAATGAGAGAAAGTCAAACGTGAGTGAAAAGGACTGAAAATGCAGGACTTTCAATCGCACATGCATTATTTATAAAGTCCATCTCTGATTTGGGTTTTAAGCCATCGGATGTTTTATTATTTATCCTTTTTAATTAAATGGAAAACGTGCTTACTGTGTTCCTAATTATGATTTTAAACTGTTCGACAAAATATGTGGTCTGATGGAAAAACAATCCACAAACGATAACAATGTGTTTTACGCAGAGTTTCTCCTTTATTTTCGGTTTAATTTAATGGCATGTGTGAGTATTTATAGATCTAAAATCTGTCACTATAAGGTCTCTTGCTCCAAAAGGCATCTTTTAATTATAAGGTCATTTGAATATTTGCGATGAAAATTCAGTAAAATAGGAGAGCAATAATTGCTAAGGGTGCTATGCAATACACAAGTCTATAATTTTCGATCTGGCCATTTATGTATCCACTTAATTTGTCTAAACAATGTTCGCACAAAATTTTAAATATTGGTGTTAAAAAGATTTAATTGCTCATCATTTTGTAATACATAAATGTGTTTATTCGTTTATGAGAAGTAACATTAAAAAAAACCGTAAGAACATGAATTGTAATTATTTCCTTTGAATCAAAATGTCATATTTACGAAAGTTTCGTGATGTATTACACAGGGCACTATTTAAATGTTGGTAAAAAGTTATTCAACAATTGCCTATTATTATTATTATTATTTGCAATAATAGTAATAATATGTTAAAGACCACCACGAAGAGGCAATTATTGAATCAATTTGTTTTCCTATAGAAGATGATATATTTAAAAGATACAGGCTATAGGCTATGGATGTAATTCTGAAAAACGAAATAATAACGGTATTTTATTAATTTGTTTCATTAATTTCAATTTGTGTAATTTAACTTTAGAAATGTGGACAATCGAGTTTTAAGCACCCTCTTAATTTCCAAATATTTCAAATATCTCACATTTGTCTATATGCGCATCATTTTCAAAAGTATGTTAAAGGAATATCACAACACGATGGTGTAATTATGCAACAGATTGTTTGACAGTTCTGTATTTTCTCAAATGTAAAGTCGTCGATATATTGGTGATATTGCGTACAATCTCGGAACAATCACTGTAAGCAAATGCATTTGAAGCATGTAAAATCTCTATGGAAAGGTCTGTGTGCTGTCTAGTGAACTCATGTCTCGGGAAAACCTGCCTTAATATATTTGTCACGCATCATTTATGCAATGTCATGGATGTCTGCAGTGGTGGATTCGTGCATTCTGATTTTTATCATCAAACAGGATTTTTTGTGTGTGTGCAAAAATGACTTGAATGCACTGAAACTGGTCTTTGTACACTGTCGAGCTGTTTTGTACAGTAAAATAAAGTTTAATTGAATACAATTCTATGTTGAAAACACTGTTCTGAATACATGACAGTCTCTAAAATCAAATTAAAATAAATAAAATATAATAGATATAGTTTTAAAAATATATATAGGGTACCTCGTTATGTGCCGCTAGAAAAAAACGAAAACAATATTTAATGCAATGGCGCATTTCGTTTTCTGCAAAACCTTTAATGAAAAAACAACGCTTTAAAATGTACGAAGATAATATATAACCTAAATTTAAAGTCTAAAATATATATATATATATACTATTACAAAGGTCATAAGTGCCTGCAGAAAAGCAGAGAGATCATCTGTTTATCAACAGAGGACAAAGGAATGTAATTCATGAAGTTGCCAAAATCACCAAATCCATCTCGTGCTTTAGTTTACAGGCCTATGCGACGCGTTGGTCAAGGTTAATTGTAAAATGAGACGTTCTTGAGATGTTATTCAGGACTGGGTTTAGGGGAGTAAAGGTTGTCTGGCTCGGAGTCTCTCCTGTCTCCGAGTTCAGCAGCGAGCTGGACGCGGGCCAAACAGCGACAGACTGCGGATCAGGAGCCCAAAAACAGCTATTCCCCCGCGAATGTGCATTGTCATCCCCGAGAAACCAATGACAGCATTCATAATACGTAGGTTACAATGAAATGTGTTTAAAAGCCATAAAACTAATAGTCTGCGATAGATATGTTAAAAAAAAAACAAAAAAAACGTGGTTATGAGTTCGATTCCCGACTAATAGGCCTAGATTAGCCTATGTGAAATGATAATATGTATAACCTTGAATGCAATGTGAATTGCTTGGGATAAAATGCTCAGCAAAATCATCCAAAAATTGGATTCACAGCTTCACAGTCAATAACAGTTTTGACAAAGATTAGTAAGATCTCACAAGACTTCTTTTTTTTTTCTTCTGGTAGGCCTAATTGATTCCTTTTCACGCTTTTATAGAAAAAAAATAGACCAGTAATCTACGTTAATATCCAATTAATCATCACGTTGTCCTAAAACACCTAATGCTGTTGACAGGTGCAAAACTTCAACCTGCACAATCACCGATGGTGTGCGATGAGACTCTTGATTTGCTGTGGGGATGTTGAGGTGTCAGAAAAACCCCACAGTGGCGATATTTCACACAACTCCGAGAGAGGCAGAACATATGCTACCCCAGAGACAAAGCTGTCAGGAAAGAACAGCTGAAAAATGAGCAGCAACACTTCTCTATGTGCTTCTGTCTGAGAACGGTGGAAAGTTCTCACCACACGCTTTCCGTCGACGTTTCAGAGCGTTATTTACTTACAAACGTAACTATAATCTGTTTACTGACACGGAAGATGCATGCCTTATTTTAGCCAGTCCCTGTATCCAGTTAGCCTATTTAAATTCGTTTAGATATTTAATTCCTAAACAAATAGATAGAACTCTAACGATATACAATTTAAAACATAAAATATATACACTTTAAACTGCAAAATGTTATTATTAAAACAATTATGAAACACAAACCAATTTGTGAAACACCTGTTCTGGCCAACATATAGGCTACTGTTAATAATTATATAAAATTACAACAAATGTGACAGTTTGATCCCAACGTGAATTATATTAAAATATGATTATATGATTGGGCTATATGAAAAACAAGTCAGAAAAGACGATTTTGAACTAAACGAAAATGCTATGCAAATGTGCATTAGTCACAAGGACCATAATATATATATATATATATATATATATATATATAGCATCACTCAACTTTATCAACTCGCTCATATATTAAGGCACAGCGACCTCGAACTAGAGCCAAATTTAACTTTTGACAGGAATGAAAACGAGGCTGTGAAATGTGCGTTTATTTGTACTGGTGTTTTAACAACATACCGACTGTTCAGATGAACAAAAAAACTTTTGGAAAATTGCGAGTTGTGAAAATTACGTGCTCTATTGTAAAGAAGTCTATCCTCACATCCTCGTTTTCATCCGCGTAAAATTCAATATGGCGTCTAACCTAGCAGTGGCGTACCCTTGTTCAAAACTTTGGATGTTATTTGTTTTTAATGCTCTATATAGGTGAGTATGAATTTCATACATCTCATTTGAATGGTTAAATAAAATTACTTGTGTTGATTTTGTGGAAGAGCATATGGTACAGATGTATGTGGGTGGGAGTATGTGAGTGTATACGAGTTTGTGGGCGTATATTTGTGTGTGTGGACGGTTGGAGGTGAATTACTACATACTCACGTTCACAATCACTCATAGCTCTTATCCATGTGTGATGCTTCATTCTGTGTTCTGATGTCAACCCTTCTGTTCCAAATCCTATCATTGAAGGATTAGTCACACCAAACATGATCACCAAATACAATCTGTCCAGAGTGGTAAAGCTGTACATGGTCAGTTGGGTCGAATGACCCATCCAATTATGTATCCTGATATATATATATGAACGTCTAAGTATTATGCTAAACAATCCTCAATGCTTCAGTTCTCAAATTTGTTATTGCATAAGCCCATGGGAAATTTATGCACTGACCATGGGATTTGTTTCTATAAATGGCTCTTTTTCAAGTGTAAGTGCTATAGGGAGCAAGAAAGTGGTTTCTTGTGGTTAAATCGGACTTGTTAAACAAAACCCGAATAAATTGGTTTCATGGTTATTGGTTACAGGTCAGAGGTCAATGCCAACCTGCCATTATGACTCTCATTATATACTCTGCTTCTTTTGAACAAGTAGCCTTGCCTGCTGTTTTATGAAAAATAATGGTTCTTTATTGACGCTGATGGTTCTTTAACACCCATGGAACCTTTACATTGCACAGAAGGTTCTGGAAAAGGTTAGATTATTAAAAAGTTATTTGCATTAAGAAAAAAAATTGCTCTTTTATGAACTCTTCACTGAAAGGTTCTTTGAGGAACCAAATAATGGTTCTTTTCTAGCATTGCTGTGAAAACCCTCTTTTATTTTTAAGACGGTATGTGAATTTCGACATATTACTCTTTTCATATACTGTTTTTCACCTACTATATAGAAGGCAAGTGTGCATACTTAGATGCAGCGTATAGATGTCACTAGTTAGCATTGTTCCTTCAACCCCGGCTGGACAATGCTCCAACTACATCATATGATAGCAAAAACCATCTTATATATATTGTATTTGTTTTACCAGTTTTTGTAGGGATTTTAAAGCATGCAGTGGACTTTTCCTCTCAAGTCACAGCTCAGGATAGTCATAAACAAGACTGTCCAAACAAAATTATTATTATTTTTTAATTAACTCACCCTCGTGTTATTCCAAATTGGTATTTCTTTCCTCTGTTGAACTCAAAAGAAGATGTTTTGAAGAATTTTGGTAACCAAACAGTTTTGGGTTCCATTGACTTCAATAGTATTTTTTGTTCATACATTGGAAGTCAATGGAACCCGAGACCTCTCGGTTACCAAAATTCTTCAAATTATGTTCTTTATGCACTATTTTGGTGCTATCAGCCAGTCAGCTTTGTCACAATGGCTTCAGAGTCGCATGGCATGTGCATATCAGGTGACTGGTTAAAAAACAACCTGGCAGCGAAATTGAGTGCAAAGATGGCAGATTTCAAATTGTGTACTTCCAGGGCTGCATGCGATTTAAATAAATGGGAATGTGTAACAGATAGCTTCATAGATGTTCCAGAAGTGTATTTATAATACACACCTAAAATATACTTCATTAACCGTTGAGAAGCTCTCAGATTTAATACACGCTATTAAAAGTGCAGGAATTCGGACGCAGCCCACGTTTCCGAGCTCATGCTAAACATGCGATACAGATGTCGAGATCTCTGCCAGCGTGCTTCAGAGGGAGGTTGTTTGATTATAGTTGTTAATGAAGGTTCACTCAGTAGCTTTCGGTAACTCACACCTGAGAGCCTCAGAGACAGTTTCTGGAATGAATTGCTTGTTAATAATAACGGTAATTAGGAATGAACAATGTAGAGCTGGTACGATGTTGATTTATCTGTTCGACGCCCCTCTAACGGGTGGAGAAAGGGTGTTGTCATACGTTAGTCCCTCTCCTGCTCCCTCTCTCAGTCTCGTTCCCAAAAAATCTCCACAAGTCCCGGGTCGCAGATGGTGTGGGACACAGAATTTTCCTAATAATCTTTCTTTCTTTTCTTTTTTCGCGCGAGTGCTGATGGCTTAGGGATTTCTCATTTTAATTAGAGGGTTTAAGGAGATAAACCCCTTTGAAAACCATGTCCTGCGAGAGGAGGTGCAGGTGATCCTCCCCACAGAAGCAACCACATCGTCAGCCAGCAACTCATTTGCATATTAGATTGGTGTCAGTTTGGCACCCGTCCTGGCTGAGATGAACGCCCCTATTTCTAGACTTGGCACGGTGCTTGCGTATCCTGGCACCGGACGCGATTGTGTTTTCAGTATGAGGGTTCCGGGGTACTTGATCTCTCTGTTATTATACGGCCCTTACATTTGACCCACAAGCTTAACTTAAACTAATAGAGACTCGCAGGTCTGGAACTGGCGTTTTCTCACTCGCTTTGTGCTGGGATTTTTCGGGCGTGAATCTCTTTTACATTCAGCCTGACCGTCAATGGCCGAAAAGCTATTTGAATTTCATCTAAAGCTAATTTTCAGCTAGTTGGCAGAGAGCGTGACATCAAGAGGCCCTAGAGCTCATCAATCTAGTGGGTCGTTAATGTGAATTTCAAAACCTAATATTAAAAATGTATGAACTATTCCCATTTGGACAAATTACATGAAGTTTGTCTGAAGTCGATGTTGGCTAATCACAGGCACATTTAGCAGCCATTAAACCCGAATGTTGGACAGTAAAGTCATTTGTATTCCATGTTAAATCTAGACTAAAGGAAAGTTAATGACTGTTTCTGATAAATGTCTTTGCCTGGACCCTCAGCACACATTTCGGCACGAAGATCTATTGAGAACCTCATTTTATATGGATCAGAATGCTTTAGTGGTTTTTGAAATACAGGTCTGACCTAAAAATCCTAGTTGAACATCTCCATGTTCATCTCAGCTGCTATTTATTTCATAAACTTGTTTATGAATCTGTCCAAAATTTTGTTCTGTGAATTACTTTATTCTGGGAATTAGTGTGAGCTGTTGGTTTTCAAGGCTGAAAACAGACACTGTAAAACATTTGTAAATCTTAAAACTTTGTAAATCAATTGTTGCATTGTATTAAATGTGATAATTAATCCAGATATTTTTGCACTGAACTGCAGTTTCCCCACTGATATTTTGAGACCATTTCAGTCTCAATTCTTTTTTCAATTCAGTTATTTCAATTCTTGTTTCAAACTGAAAAACTAAAAAACATGATATAAATATCCTTTATCAAATGTAAAAAGAGAAAAAACATAGGTGACTGAGAAAAAGAATGCATGCATGTGTGCGCGCGTGCGTGTGTGTGTGTGTGTGTGTGTGCTGTATGTGTGACTGTGTGTCTTTGTAAAATGGCACAGACACAGACACAAGGACCAAATGGTCTCTTGGCACCAGATTCAGTGCCATAAATTATCACCACAGTTAATGGTGAGGATTTCAGGCGAAAATCTCTCCTTTTTTGTTCCCACAAAGGCAACAGTACGGCCCTACTTCTAGATACTGACCAAATTAAACCCAAAAAATACACAGGTTTTCAGTCTTGCAGTAGAATTTTCTAAAGATTTCATATTAGTTCTAAATTACATGGTCAGAGGCTTTTGAGTTGTTACATTAAAATCGTAATAAGTGGTCCGATCTCATATGCCACAAAGCCTGTCTGCTTAATTGTTTCCAGTGGACTACATTCCCCAAGATTCCATTGGACATTGACAGCATGGCAAGGTAGGCTTTGTGTTTCATGTTGTTATAGAATAAACTATATTATGTGAGCACTAGCTAAGGAACAGGAGGCTATGACTATAATCATAAGAGCTGGATAAAAAAAAAAAAATGAGTTCATCACTATTTTTATTTGAACGCTCCCGATATAGATCCTTAGATTGATCTCTTATTTTTATTTTCATTGGTTGTATAAAAATGTATTTGTACGGTTCCCCACTGCAAAAGAAGTCATGTTTTACCATGTTTTACATGTTTCTAAATAAGTTGTCCATCTGTACTGAATTCAGTGCATCAAAAAATAATGTGGCAAAACTGTCTTTCTGTTGAGCTCAAACGAACTGATACATATACAGTAATGGCCAAAAACATCGGCACCCTTGGTAAATATGATCAAAGAAGGCTGTGAAAATTAATCTGCATTGTTAATCCTTTTGATTTTTATTTTAAAAAATTCACAAAAATCTAACCAATCAAAAATCTTTCATTGGATAATAAGAATTTAGAATGGGGGGAAATATCATTATGAAATAAATGTTTTTCTCTAATACACATTGGCCACAATTAACGGCACCCTTTTATTCAATACTTTTTGAAACCTCCATTTGCCAGTTTAACAGCTCTAAATGTTCTCCTATAATGCCTGATGAGGTTAGAGAACACCTGACAAGAGATCAGAGACCATTCCTTCATCCAGAATCACTCCAGACCCTTTAGATTCCCAGCTCCATGTTGGTGCTTCTTCTCTTCAGTTCACCACTCATTTTCTGCAGGGTTCAGGTCAGAGGACTGGAATGGCCAGCAGAAGCTTGGTTCAGTGACCCATTTTTGTGTTGTTTTTGAGGTTTGTGTTTGGATTATTGTACGGTTGGAAGATCCAAACATGGCCCATTATAAGATTTCTAACAGAGTCAGTCACTTATTGATTTTTTATCTGTTGGTATTTGATAGAATCCATGATGCCATGTGTCTAAACAAGATGTCCAGGACCTCCAGCAGAAATATAGGCCCACAACATCAAAAATACAGCAGTATATTTCATTGTACACATGGGGTACTTTTTATCCCCGTGTTCACCAAACCCATCTTGAGTGTTTGCTGCTAAAAATCTTTTTTTTTTGTTTTGTTTCATCTGACCATGGAAGCCAGTCCCATTTGAAGTTCCAGTCGTGTCTGATAACAATATTCTGGAGTTTGTTTTTGGATGAGCGAGGAGAATTTTTCTTGAAACCCTCCCAAACAACATGTGGTGATGTAGGTGCTGTTTGACTTTTAAAAAAATTTTTTTTTTTAAGGTTTTCTGACCCCGAGACTCGACTATTTTCTGCAATTCTCCAGCTGTGGTCCTTGGAGAGTCTTTAGACACTCAAACTCTCCTTCTCACCGTGCATTAGGACGATATAGACACATGTCCTCTTCCAGGCAGTTTCCTAACATTTTATGTTGATTGGAAATTGTTAATTATTGCCCTGATGGTGGAAATGTGAATTTTCACTGCTCTAGCTCTTTTCTTAAAGCCACTTCACTAATTTGTGAAGCTCAATAATCTTTTGCTGCTCATCAGAAATATATTCTTTGGTTTTTCTCATTGCAATGGATGATTAAGGGAATTTGACCTTTGTTTTCCCTCCTATTTATATTTCTGTGAAACAGGAAGCCATGGTTGGATAATTTCATGTTCATAATCACCCTGGAGTGCTCAAAATTGTGAATATGAATGGGAATATACTTCAGAGATATTTTACTTATAAGAATTTCTAGGGGTGCCAATAATTGTGTCCAATGTGTATTTGAGAAAAACATTCTTACTGATATTTCCCGCCCATTTTAAATTCTTATTATCCAATGAAAGGTTAGATTTTTGTGAATGTTTTAAATAAAAGGTCAAAATGATTAACAATGCAGATTAATTTTCACAGCCGCCTTTGTTGATATTTACTAAGGGTGCCAATATTTTTGGCCATGACTGTATATAAATGCGACCTGTGTAGTAGATTCCACAAAAGAAAAACTCTTATGAACTGGCTCTTTTATTGAATTGTTTTTTAAAACAAGTTACCTACTGTATGTATTTTATTTTGAAACACTGCCATATATGTACAACATTAGCAGAGAGAGTACTATATTTTAATTAATTAATGTGTGTGTGTGTGAGAGAGAGATAGAGAGAGAGAATATAGGCTACTGTTCTGATAATCTTCTATAATATGAAAACTACAGATCATATGTACAACAAATTTAAGCATCAAGGATATGTAAAATAATCAGTGTTATGTCAGAAACAGATGTTAAAATATCTTTTAAACTGAATTTTAGATTCGTGTGTTCTTGGTCATGTAAGATGACAAATATTTCATATTTTGGTTGCTTGCTTCAGTCAGCATGACCCATACAAAAGGACACTTTGCTCAACACAAACAAACTAAACAGTTTTACTCAAAATAGAGCAATATGATGTATTGTCATCACAATAGAAATGACATTTTTGTGCAAGCATGAGTGATTCATGACTTCTGCTGCCAAAGCATCATGAATCAAGCGCACATTTCTCTTTGCCTTATTGTGCCATTTCGAGCCAGCAATATGAAAACAGCTTCGCCTCAGCGTAATGAAGTGAAGCGTAGCTTTAAGCAAGGGTGCTTTCATTTCTGTTTTAACAAAACATTTTCAGATTCCATCAAAGTGGCAAAAAAGTGTGAGAGGATTATAAAAAAAATATGGTGAGCCATAAACAGGCAGGCAGGTGTTGATGATGCAAATGAATCAGATGACAGATGGTTAGCGACTCCATCACTCACTGTGTGGATAATGGATAGAGGTAATCAAATCCCTCTGTGAATTTGGGACTTTCTTCAGAACTTTCTCCATCTATATCACCATCAAACACTTCCTGAGCTGTGCAGCTCCACTGCAGGGAGGAATCAGCATGGTGTACAGTTCTGAAAGACAATTTTGCCACAAATGTTCGTTCCATCATTGCCTTCAGGTGTCAACCTTTTTGACAAGTCACAGACATGATAATAAGGGTAAAGCACCTTAAGCACTCGTGTCTGAATATCCCTCAAAAAACATGCAAAACACAATCACAGATATAAATATAAACCTTGAGAGATGCCTTAGAGAGAGATCTATCAGTTCAAACATCTCTGAACAGCAAGGTTCAGACACAGTATAAGCAGAAACATCCTATTAGAACATCTAGCCTTTTATATAATATACAAAAGCTGAACAAATAGCTGATGCTTGTAGAGAAAATCCCTTGCGTATCTTTTAAGGTAGTTCATTCAAAATGATCTTTTAGGAGAGGTTTTGCACAAACCTGCAAGATGTTTTTAAAATCTCTAATGTGCAAATTATCCGCACTTACAAAACCCCCTTTGACTCTCTCATCACATTTCATGAAACTTAATAAAAATGTCACAAACTGCTAAAAGTGACGTGCATTAACACAATACAGACTCATCTCCCTGTTTTTGATCCCCTACTCTATAAATCTGATGAATGAATCTTTAGGGAGATGCTGCTGTTTGAAACATAGCCCTCTAGAATATGTCGAGCATATGTTACGTTCAGTTGAAACCGTCATAAGATTGGTGATCAGGTTAGGCCTTTGGGTGATTTCAGAACAATTCTAATGAACCTCTCAAACATGTCTGTGAATTGCTGTCATTTCCTAATTGTTCCATATGCAAAGAAACACACTCTCTTAAATTTAAAATGACAAAAAAAAAAAAATGAAATAAACCAATAAAACTTCCCCATCTTATTTTTTCTGCAGTCTGAACATTTGTTTGAAGCATTTTCCAGCAATTTTATATAAAAACTGTCATCCACACCCATAAATTCATAAATCAGCATTGTTGTATGCGCAACACATGCACACTTAAAGGAATAGTTCCCCAAAAATAAAAAGTCTGTCATTATTTAATCACCCTCATGTTGTATAAAATCCAAATGCTGTTATTTTTTTATGTGGAATACACAAATAGATGCAGCTCATCATGCAGCTCTTTAAAGTTCCAAAATGACAAAAATATTATAAAAGCAACATAAATGCAGTACATATAACATGTGCACTAATTATATGCTTCTGCATGCATATAAATATGCCGCCTTTAGACATATTTTAGGTTTTAAAAAAATCCACCGAGAAAAATCCTTCCTGTAGCTTGATCAGAAGAGCATGGCGCTGACACTGCCAAGGTCATGGGATCGTTTCCCAGGGAATGCATGTATGGCTGTTAATGTAATGTAATGGCGGCGCATTGGATAAAAGCATTTGCCAAATGTGTGAATGTAAAATAACAGCATACAGGTTTAAAATGACTTGAAGTTAATTGAATAATAGAAAATACCCCAGAAATTGCAGCTGACAAATTGCAGTTTTACTGTTCAATGTAACTTTCAATTAAATGCTTCAACTGGAGCCATGGCATTGTGGCTATAGTATATGTGATCTGATACTCATTTTGAATCTGACTTACAACACTTTCTTTTGCTGAATTTCTGTTCCCACCTTTCTCTTAATTTTTTTCTACATTTCTGGAGTTCAAACAGAAGATACTAGCAAAACTAGCAATTGCCAAAATCATGGGCTTGATGCCCATGGTAATGCATTAACTGATAAATGTAAACCTTGAATGCATGTACGTTGTGTTGGATAAATGCGTCTGCCAAATGCACAAGTGTAAATTCATATAATACTGTGAATAAAAGTGGCAAAAGAAAAAGAAACATGCTTGGATAATGCATAAAAATGCAGTAACAATTAATGCACTGATGCTGGCTTGGATAAGCATGTGTGTTTGAAGTTGAATCTGTCTTGAAACACTATGTTACAAATGGTCGTGGGTTCGATTCCCAGAGAATGCATGAACTGATAAAGTGTATATCTTGAATGCAATGTAAGTAGCTTCGGTAGCTTAAAAAATAAATAAATTGGCAAACGATTAAAAAATAAGATGCTTGGATAAAGCAGAATTATGCAACTACAATTAATGCACTGATGCCTGCTTGAAAAAAACTTGTGTTTGAGGTTGAATCTGACTAACAACTCTTTCTTTTGCTGAATTTCTGTTCCCATGCACCTTTCCCTCCATTTTTATGTTATTTGCGTTCCTGTAGCTTAAACAGTAGAGCATCAAGCTAGCAACACCAAGGTCATGGGTTCGAGTCCCAGGGAATGCATAAACTGATTAAGTGTATACAGTATAAAGTTGGATAAAAGAATGCATAACTGTAAAAGTTAATTGTAAGTAAAAGTGGCAAAATAAAAAAATATGCTTGGGTAATGCAGAAAAATGCAGCTACAAATAATGCACTAATGCTGGCTTGGATAAGCGTTTGTGTTTGAAGTTGAATCTGACTTGAAATTCTCTGTTGCAAATTTATGTTGCTGAATTCATGTTCCCTATATTTTTCTCCTCATCTTTTCCTGTTTGCATTCCATTTGCCATTTTTTAGACAGTAACAGTAGAGCATAGCGCTATAGCAGCGCTAAGGTCATGGGTTTGAATCCCAGGGAATGCATGAACTGATCAAGTGTAGGCTATATCTTGGATAAAAGCATCTGGCAAATGCATAATTGTAATTGTAAATTCATATAATACTGTGAATAAATTGGCAAAAGAAAAAAATGCTTGATGCTTGAATAATGCAGAATTATGTAACTACAATTACAGCACTGATGCCTGCTTGGATACGTGTGTGTGTTTGAGGTTGAATCTGACTTGCAACATTTTCTCTCACTGAATTTCTGTTTCCACCTTTCCCTCCATTTTTTCTCATTTGCCATTTTTATCTTATTTCCTGTAGCTCAAACAGTAGAACATGACGCTAGCAACTCCAAGGTCATGGGTTCAATTCCCATGAACTGAAGTGTATACAATGTAAGTCACTTTGTATAAAAGCATCTGCCAAATGCATAAATGTAAATTCATATAATATTGTGAATAAAAGTGTCAAAAAATGCTTGGATAATGTAGAAAATGCAGCTTCAATTAAAGCACTGATGCCTGCTTGGATGAGTGTGTGTGTTTGAGGTGGGCTGGGTTGCGATGGTATCCTCGGGCCTTGTGCGGCAGTCTGTGCTGTTACACCTTGCTGCCTGTTAAGATTGCCCTGCAGAGACAGCGGGTAGCACAGTCTGCCAGCCCCAGAGAACTGCGAGTCAGGGACGGCTGCCAACACAATGCCCAGGAGAGAAAGGATGGGGCCGAGGGCAGGAGACACACACACACACACACAGAGCCTTCCTCTGGAGCTCATTACAGCGATACCTCAACACGATAGAGCAAACGTGGGTTGCGGTTCTGTGAAACCACACACCAGACGATCCTGCGTGCTTGTGCATTCAGAAATGTGCCACTTCTTTTATTTTTCATTTTCATCTCTAAATAGCAGTAGATGGTAGAATGTAAATGAGATGGTTATTATGGCAACGTTCATCAAGCCGGGCTGGAGAGACTTCAATAGCTTGATGAATATGCATGCAAATTTGTTAATTAAGTTAATTATTCTGCTGAAAATTCATTTGTCTTCCAAGGACTTTTTTGCAATGATTTTAACATGTTTCTCTCATTAGTCATGCTCCATGCTATTTAAAAGCACTTTGGTCCACTTTTTAAAAGTTTGACAGTGTTGGAATGAGAATGGAAGATTAAAATAAGACGATGGAACAGAAAATGTGAGAAAGGAAGGATTTTGTATCTTAAACCCTGTCTTTTGGGGAAAAGTAAATGTCAAAGCAAACCAAAATCTCCATCATGTTGAATTTTAGACATTTTTATGTTTATTCATTTGTATGTAATATAAACATAAGGAGCATACTGAGCCATTCAAAGGGTTTTTTTTGTTTTTGGTTAAAGAACTACATTTGAATTTAACAAAACACTCTAAGCTTAATTATGATTTTAATTAAGTTTTTGAAACAGTGGTAAAATAATACATTATAAATACATTCAGAGAGCTGAACAAAACAAAATGCATTCATTACATTTGCTTAATGATATTTTAAGTTCTAATAGAATTGCTGTTTGAAATGAGTGCGGCTCATTAGAATAGAGGAAGTGGGATTATGTTGTTACATTAAGACTGTTTGATCAAGACAAATGTTTGTTTAGTCAATTAGGGTATTTACAGTAGCCTGTGTTCTGCCTCTATGGAGGTAATGTCTTCATCGGGGAATTTGCATGAAAATACGAGTGAGTTGTGTTCAGATCTAATTAAACGATACATTTTTATGCATTTATATGCACTGTAAGACAAAAATGCATATAAAAATGGAAAAGGTACTGGTAACGACTGTTGTTTAATTTATGGACATTTTCTTTCACTATAAAAAACAACACAATTCAATGCATAATTCAAAACAAAACAGGTAAACACCTGTGAAAAATTAAGTTTTGATTTGACATTTTGTGTGTGTGTGTGTGTGTGTGAGGGATTAAATTTTGGATAATGACGTTTTTGCCACCCTTTTCAAAGTCCAGAAAAAACATGATATAATTCTAAAAATGAAGTAATCTAAAGAAGTACTTTTCAGAACATCTTCCCCTTATTACTGATAACAGCAAGCCAAGTGCCACCCTTTCAGATCAATAAAAAATATTAACAGTTTTTACGAACCAAGGAATCATTTCATAACCTCAAACTGTTTGCAAGTGCAAGTACTTCTTAACAGTTTCAGTGCTTATTTTTAGTTTGAATTAAATGTTTGAAAGTTGTGATTCATTTTGAAAGTGATTGGTTTGATTTAAATCTAGAAAATGTTTTATTTATTGTTTATTTTATTTTTGTGACTATAGTGAATGGAATATACTTAGGAACCCCTAATGAAAATTATCTTGCAATGGTATATTTGAATGAAAATGTTGTCCACAATTAGGGAGTTTTCTCAGTTTAAAATAGTGTTTACCCTACTAGTAGAGCACACAAGCTTGCACAAACAATTAACAAATATCTTTAAAT
The DNA here is from genome assembly GCF_012432095.1 of Onychostoma macrolepis. NCBI lineage: Eukaryota > Metazoa > Chordata > Actinopteri > Cypriniformes > Cyprinidae > Onychostoma > Onychostoma macrolepis. The sequence goes on along the minus strand of NC_081178.1, from coordinate 6,131,013 downwards.
CTAATATTCAATAAAACATAGCCCTACAGCAAACCTTGCCTAACCACAAACATGGCTGATATTGAAGTTCTACTCTAAAGAAATTCTATAAAGCTTGTATGTCCTCAGTCAAAGGCAGGCGGCTGGTAGTCAGTCCTGTCTGTATGTCTGTCTGCGTGTTACGAGCCTGTCTGACTGTGTGCGTGTGTATCTGTCAAGTTGTCTGTCTGTGTGCGACAGGAGGCTGTAAATCACTTGAAATCTCTCAGAAATGCAGCGAGCAGCTAGGCTTCTCTGTAGGGGGTCGTCATCTTCTCTTGTCTCAAAACACGCTCCCATACTGCAACAGACTGGCCGACACATACTGCAGCAACTGGCCAAAAACAAGTAGAGACACATGCACATTCCTCATGTATGGAGCATGTCGAGGATGCACAGATTGTGGAATCACATGAAAGCTTACAGTTCACAGATACCCGTTGCATAACATGAAAACTTGACACTGATGCACAGATTTTGTGATGTAAGGTCCTTAAATTTAGTTTCAAATTTAGTTTCTGTTTCAAAATCTTGTGAGGCACTTAATTACTGCCTGAGTAAAGTCCTAAATGTTTAGTTTGTTTCTCACACTAAACTACTGTGTGGCTTCAGAAGACTAGGCATATGTACTATATTTTAAGTGCCTTTCGTGTGCTTTTTTGTGTTTGACAGACATGTATGGAAATATCTGTATGAAAAACTGCATCTCCTTTTGTGTTCAGCAAAAAACAGAACAGCAAACGAGTTTGGAATGACATGAGGGTGAGTAAATAAATTGAGTTGTTTACAAAATCATCACAATCATGCAAATGTTAGCATGTTGCTAAGCTAACAAATCTCTAATAGAGTTCTGAAGGGATGTTGTATTTTTGTAGGCCAAAATTAGTTGGCATTTTAGCACTTTTGGTTCTATTATCAATATCAATTGTGTTTTCTAAAGCTTTTACTTGTCTTGAAATAGGCAGTTGCTAACAAGTGGCTAAATGGGACAATAGGAGCTGTCAGGGACATTGAACAGGTAAAATAATGTACTCGCTATGTCTGCTTTCACATGTCTCATTGTGTTCATAGTAACTCACTTGCAAACTATTCTAATTCAAACTTTCAGGGAAAAGTGTTTATTTTTTTTGTTCTTTTTTTTTTTTTTTGTAAAGCTTAATAGTGGTGGTGACATTGAAGTCATGCGACCCAGTAGTTATAATTTATAGTCTGAGCTTATACAGTTGAGCTTTTTACTTCTGACGATTGTATTTAGGCTTCAAAACGTATGCACAAAAATGTGTTTTGTTGGTCGCAGAGCTTATTTTCTACAATATTCTAAAAGCCTATGGAAAATGCTGTTTGTTTTTTGTTGAGGGAACCTGGTTGATGCTAAGTTCTGGATGGCCTACAAAATACATTCTCACTGCATAAAATACATAGCATATTCAAATATTGGGTGAAATGGTCATTTTTTATTAGATTTGCAGTTATACATTGATTTATAGACAATGTGATTGTTGACTATGTTATTCTTAATCATTTTTTATCTCTAAACTCTTTGCCAGCTGTTCTAGGATAGTGTTATATTATTATTATTGAGATACTGTTTAAGCTTTTATTATTATTTTTAATTTATATATTCCCTTTAAATTTTTTTTTTTTTTAAATATCTAAACAATTATTTCTACATATTTTTTATTTATATTTATTTCGTTTTAGTTATTTTATAGCTAAATTAAAATGAGAAACGTCGCATTGGAATGTCGCAACTAGCATTAGCATTTCAAGTTAGGATTTCAAGTAGGATTTTACTTTGAATTAACTACAAAAATCCTGTTCTAGAATATTTTAGATGGTAATAATTTGTATTCTGCCTACTGTTTCAAACAGCCTTCATGTCAGGACCAAGCCTGTGACGCCTAGAGCTGTCTAGGTAGGAAGCTCGCTAGGTTTTGGAACGTTGCTATTGTTTACTATGAGGCCCAGAGCGTTACTTTCATCACCAGTTCTTTCTACCTCCAGTCAAAGCTGTTTAATACTCTCTGGCTGACTTTACGAAGCTTATCTCCATGAACAAAACACCCGAGGCGTCCACAATGACCCACAAAACCCAGAGGAACCAGCATAAAAATTCCACAAGATGTAATTACGATCAAGTTTGCTGTGTCTCACCAATTAACCCTGTACACATCTGAGCATGTTAAAAAAAGTGTAAGTGTGAACTTTTTTGCGTGCATATGGTACGCAGCCATTCTCAACGACTCCCTTCTCATCTCTAAAAATGGATCACTCAGAGAAACATATTGTAGCGACGCCAGACCGTCCGTTTCCCTGGCAGATGCCGACACCGTGAGCACGAGCCAATGAAAACACATAGTCCCCTGTTCCCTATTTTAATTGGGATATTTTAGTGCTATTAGCAGCAAAGGCTCCACACCTCCTTCCCAAAACATTACAAATACAGATCCGCACCCCGTCACGGTCACTGAACCAGGTACAATCTAGAAACTCAGGTGTCTCTGAAAGCAAGCGGTGGATGTGTCTGGCAACCTGCTCCGTTGATGAAGGTTGAGCTAAGACTAGAATAGAAGAACTGGATGAATGCCATCATTTTGAGGAGCTGCTGTTTTGAGGTTGAGTGTGTAGAGTGAAAAGAGGGGGGTGTTCGGGCTCTGAGGGACTGACACCATATGTTATGTCAGCATTCATTACACTTTTATAGAGGCCTACAGTGCTTTGCTTTCAACGGAATATGCTATCTCTGTATAGGATGCATCTACTTAAAGATGTGCTCAGAAAACAGTTTTAATATTTTATTTTTAATCTATCAAAAGTGATAAATTGGCAAGGTAGGTGTACACCGATATCAATTATATATCGCCATCTGCTGGTTTCAAAAGTACTGACATATAGATTAATTTGTACAGACAGTGCTCTCACAAAGAGACACTTGGAGATCAGGGGGAAAACAATGGCACTTTTCTTCTCTGAGCATTTCTTTCTTTCTTTCTCAAAGGAATAAGGAATGAAGAATCTAAATTAAGAGTCCACACAGATAGCAGTAGTAAGGCAATTGACTAAATTGAGTTTTATTTATTTTTAGCATATAGGGGATGGGGCTATAGTTCTCAGTATAGACTCCAGAACAAGGAGTTTTATATGTTGGTTTTAAACAACTAATACTTAAATTAGAATAATTTTGGAAATTCTGTAATCTGAACACAAATACCAATATCGTCATATATTTTGTAATAGTTGCTGGATGAACATGTGAAAATAAATCAGGGATAGACTACATTATTAAGGTAGATTTCAACTGAGAAGTTGATATGTTCTCAGGACCAGTGGAATTTTATACTATTATAGCTTTTAATAATATTTTTAAATTAGCTTTTGCTTTATATGTTTAGCTTTCAGTTTAGTTTCATATTTTATCATTAAAAATGTTTTAATAATTTTGCCAAGCGCTTTTTGTCATTTTTATTAGTTTTTATTATTTTTAAGTATTGCTATTTAGGTTTAATTTATTTTTGTTTCAGTTTACTTTTTATTAATTTCCAATTAGTTAATTTTAGTGCTTCTACTTGAACTTGTTTCAATTTTTTCACCTAATATTTATATTTTATTTCATTTCAGCTTTACTTCATTTAACTAAAAGTGTTTTTAATAATTGTAGTTAATGATAATAACCATGTTCAAGACAAGGGTATTTTCATAGCCTAAATGTCAGGTTGGGGCAGGTTGTCACATTGATTTTAAGGCAATTTATTATTATTATTTATATGTGTTTTTAAACTATTTGTTAATCATTTCTGTGATTTGCTTATTTTGCTCATTAATTCTTTTAATAAGTGTTTGTATTAAAATTCCATGAAAATCCATGAAATCGCACATAATGTTTCTGTCTGATGCTGGTTGTAATTAATTTTGCTTTATGATCTCCATTGCCGATTTCATTTAACTCCACACCTTCAATGATGAATGTTAAGAATTCATAAATTCATTTTCCACATTTCAAAGTTAATGTAAACTAGTACTTTTTGGTCCAGTTGATAAAAAAGAGCTGGTTTTACAGGGTTTTGGAGAGTCTTTAGCAGGTGAGGATGTGATACCAGCTTCCTCATGAGCTAAATCCACTGAACACTAGACTGCAGAATGACTTAAACTAAGACCAGCAAATCATCTTAGGCTGGTTTAAGTTAGCCTTTTCTTCACTGATGAATTTTCTCTTTTTCATTCAATGTTCAAGCTGCACAGAGAAGCTGTTGCATGCATTTACTTCTCGGCCTGTTGGTCAGATACAACAGCTGTACTCAAAAAAAGCTGGAGGTAGGGGTCAGTGTCACTAGTATTATTTATTACCAATATCAACCCGCAGTGAAACAGCATCTGAAGCTGAATCACTGCTTATAGAGACGTGAGCTGAGAGGGGTGAATGCTCGGGAATGCAATACCTACCACACAAAAACAATAACAGCTGGCTGGCCTCTGGCTAAACACAAACAAAAATAATGGAATCTGCTGACTGCCAGACGGGCATTTAACAGTTTTGTCCAACATCAAGCTCTGATGTGGAATTAATACATATGCATGCATAGCCATTCCTTTCCTTTTTCAAATTTAAACACACAATAAGCGCATAAAAACTCAGTGAGCTGTAAAATGGCTTTTAAGCCTCTTAAAAAGTGATAGAGATCAATTGTTCAGATATGAATGGACTGATTGTTAAAATGAGTGGGGGAAAAGAAAACAATAAAGCATTAAGAGCAGGAAGAGTGTGCTGATGAATCGGAGACATCCATCATTAACTCTGTGTTTGTCTGGTGGAGGTAATGGAGTGGAGCGGAGAGGACGGTGGACAGCCCCAGGCATCCGCACGTGCTCCGTCTGTTTCTGTCTTATTCAGACACCACCAGCCACTAAACTCAGCACTTCACTCCTACATATCTTAATGGACAAACTGTGTAAGGGTTTTACAAGCTGGACTCCGGAAAAAATTAACAGATTACCCTGCGTAGCGAGCGAATCGTTATTTGAGTCGAATGAATCGTTCGAATCGGTTCACACAAGCAGATTAGCTCACGAATCGGCCCAAACGATTCTCGCGTTAACAGTTTACTAGTGTTTCTGTGGTGTATTAATCTGTTTTTGAATGTACTTAGTCACTTTCATCCGCAAAATGGCTCAAAAACCTTTTGTCTCTCGTTACTGACTGCAATGAAAACGAGACATCTCGTTTGTTAACGAACCGAAAGAACTACATAAAAGATTCAAATATCTTTGTGAATAAACTCGATGAACATCCAGTTCACAAGTTTCATGACTATCAGTGTTGGGCTAGTTACTCAAAGAATGTAATATATTACTCATTACTATAGTACTCCTTTCAAAGGTAATATTGTTACTTTACTTATTACTTTCTGGCAACAGTAATTACTTACACTACTAGTTACATTACTTTTTCTTCACGCCCCACAGAAGTTGTAACTGTTCCAGATAAAATTCTTCTAGAATGTTACTAACAACATATTTCTGCCTCATCATTTGACCAAAATCAGAAGTTATCAGAAGTGTTGTATTCATCTCATTAATTGTCATGTGTAGCTTGAAGTAATTTTAATTGTTACCCATATGCGATTAAATTTCGTTATGTATTTTATCAAATCACATGAGTTTGTAAGAAACTGTTTAATTTTACAAAAATATTTTTAATTATATTAATATAATGTACCACATGCTGATCAGAGGGATGTAATGCCAGAGTAAAGTAAAGCCACAATCTTTTTTCCTGACAAAATCAATATAATGCAATATTTCTATCTGCTGAATGTAAGCTTTTCCATATTCCAAGCTTGCCTGCTGCACTGGGGACATCAAAGGAGTCATGAAAATTATGAAAATAAATCTAGGAATTGTTTGATTGTTAGATTTTAAATCAGCTGGGTTGAGGCATCAAAAGTAACTAAGCTGTTTTATGGAAAGTAACTGTAATATTATTACTGAAATCTTATTAATAATTAATTACTAGTTACTGCAAAAAGTAATATTACAGTAATTAAATTACTAATAACTAGTTACTGCCCAACACTGATGACTATGCACGGTATGACTAAAAGTGACTTATGATCATATACAATTAAAATGACTCATTTAAAAAAAAAGAAAAAAAAAAGATAATCATTTGTCTTTGGGCTTATTGTTGCAATAGCTTCATAAAAGGCATGTCCAGGATAAACATCTCATTCACAAACAAGGAGTTAAGAGGTTTAGAAGTTATATCTAAAAATGACTTTCCTCTATAAATATCCATTACAAACCATTAACTTTTACCCATTAAAACTTTCCGGCTTTCTGTAGTGTTTTGGGACATATTCCATTAGGATTTATTGGTTTTAATAAACCACCAATAGAAGGTGACCAATTACCAGTAGAGACCCACAGGGTTGTTATGGTGTCTATTGTTTTTTCCCCAGAAGAAACATTTTAAATAACTTTAAGTTTTATATTTTATTTTATTTAGGCTTATTGTCTGTTTTTACAGCTCGGTAAAAAGTCAACCCCTTGCATTTAATAACAGAGGAAAAATGTTTGATGAATGATTCAATTGATCAAATGACTCACAAAATATGAGTTATTGGGTTGAAACAAAATGCCCAACACTACTTTTTCACACTCGTGTTGTATTTTTGAGTTATTAAAAGGACCTTGTGTTCTCCCAAAATACAAAGTTAAATGGTTTAATCATTGCAAATAGTCCCAAGTAATTATTTTTCAGACATTCAACTTCAGACTGTCGTGCGGTGTTAAAAAGTGTTCGAAATACCCACACAGCCTCAATGAGATTGCCATCCCTCAATCATGAATGCCATTCCATGCCCTTTAAAGAGGATTACGCTCATGTTTGAGCCTGGCGGGACAGCAGGACACTGCAGACTTAGGCCACAGCTGAAAGGATTTCCAGCCCTGACAATGAGCCAAACTACAAGTGAGCGAACAAAAGCAGTTTACAAACCAGAAACATTGTCAATATTATAAACTTCCTCTGAACAATGCACCGCAATGGAAATTAGTACATCCATTCAAGATAGTTTCCTTCATAAACCTCTAGCCCATGCTTTTTTTTTTTTATATAAAGTTTTGTTTAGTTGCCATTAGAATCTAATCGCTCATTTTTATTGCAATACTGAAAGATATAGTTGTAATATTTTGTGACTTCACACCAACTACGTGGAATGAATATACATGCACAAATTAATGAAATGGGTGCGGTCTAGATTTAAATAAGCAATGTTTGTGTTCGGACAGTCATGAAAGTCTTAAAATACTTTGCTACAATAAACATGTACTTAATCTTACTAAGGAAGAGAAGACAAACAGTCACAAATGTGCAAAGTCACATAATTTTATTGTCCTTGATAAAAAGATATCGTGCAATTGAGTGCATCTATCATAAAACGTTCACAAGCATCAGCAACAAAGATTCAGTATCTAATTCAGACCAGCCTGGAATTAGTGGTCCGCTTGAGGTCGTTATTCTTATTATGACTGCTAAAAACAAACAGTTTTACCCTGCTGTCAGTGTTGTTAGCATATGGTCACAAAAACCCTGCCATGAATATACTAGGAGTGCTACATGCTGGTGCAGTCCTTTAGAAAGCCCCGGAGGGGCCAGCACTTTAAAATCCGTGAACCTTCAACTGCTCTTCCTTTACGATGTTGATCTGCGAAATGGAGGATGAAAATGAGTAACTGCTTAAACCAATTTGATTTGTAGTCAAAAACAAAAAAAAAAATCACAAGGGCAATCAAATTAACAAATTCAAACATACTTTGTAAAGAGAAACATCTTGCAACTAGTAATGATGATATTCCATACAGAAGCATACTTTACCTCCAGCAGAAACTGACAGATATTCTTCCTTTGGTCCCCTTGTAACTGAATCACCTCTCCATACTCTGGGTGCTCGATCACCGTACCATTGCAGGCAAATTTCTATTAAACAAAACAGTGCAATATTACTCAACATCAAATGGCACTTTGGGAGAAATGTCTTCAAATAACCAAAGTTAGAAAATACCTTTTTAAAGGCTTTTACAAGTTTCTTTTTATCATAATCATCAGCGATGCCTTGCACTGTGGTCAGCGTTTTGCGGCCGTTCCGTTGCTGAATCCTTATGTGGATTTTATCCTCAGTCCCAGCCGGGAGCAAGTCGTCACCCTTAGTTGCATCAGCAAAGGGATCTACAGAGAAACAATGAAGCAGTTCAGTGAAGAAGTGACGCTCACATACGCAGTAACAGCTCAAGACTGAAGATGAATTGAAAGTCACACAATGGGAAGATGATCAAATAATGAGCAACATCTAATTACTGTGTGTGTGTGTGTGTGTGTGTGTGTGTACACACAATATACACTTTTTTCCCTATCAAGTGACTTCTTAGGCAAACTCTGGTCACAAACATACACTTTTGATTACTAGATAAGAACTCTTAAAAGTAATCTTACATGTGTAACGAAAAGGCAACAATATTTAGTCTCGGGGAGTATAAACAGGAAAATTGGTCGTCTAAAAACGCGTCGTTGTTCTCCCGGTGACTTCCACGGTTTCGTAATTCTGATTTTTCAACTCCTACGTTTTTTTTTTTTTTTCGATTTTTTCTAAATAAAAATGCTAGTTACTCATTGCCTTTACTGTATTTAAGCAATATTTTCGTACCGATACATTTATGAGCACAAAGAACAAATTACACAGACAATGCGCGAGATGATTTCCGCTTGTTAGCTCGCGCTCGATGCGTGAAACTTACCGAAGGACTGGAGGTTCTGTATATTGGACATGCGATATTACTGCGATTACTTTAACAGATGAAAGACGTCGGCGATCAGTGCCGCTTGTAGATGCTTAGATTTGTCGTTATTTTATAACACGGCCTCAAAACCACAGAGCGACTGCTTTTAATCTGCCTGATGCAACGTCCAACGAGCCTCTAACGTGGGACACAGCGGAAGTGCTTTAATGCACGCGATGACAAAAGGCTTTAAGAGCATTTCCAGCTGCATTTAATTTAGAATCATATATATTTGTAGATACGAAAGCAAGATTATTTTAAGAGAAAAAAAAATATATATAATGTTTTATTCAACTAAGTGAAATAAATAAATGCAAATCCCATTAAAACACAAAATTGCTGTTTTGAATAATCCAAGGCGATTTTTAAGAGATTATAAATTCATATCATCCTACTTGTTGTTTATTAGTAATATATAATAAATAAGAAATAAAAACATAAAATAAATGTAAATAAAAAGACGGTGATTTTTAAAAGCCTTTTATGTAAACCATGGTATTGTGAATTCTTTGTTCTTGTTATCTAATTATTTAATTATATTTATTTTGACTGCTTTACTGACAGTTGGGCGCATGGAGCACGGGAATTTATTTTTATTTATTTGTTTTTTTGTAAAATATGCCTCTCACAGCATACTGTGTTATTTAACCAAGTGGTTTATTTTCTTGTGTGGGTCTTTAAACAACCCGGAAGTAAAGCTAACTAATCTCTAGCTCATAAATGAACGTTTTCAGACGATTCCAACACGCCATTTTGGTTATAATATAATTGTATGTTATCATCACAATATTTGTGCCTCCCAAAGTGGTGTATTATTATATAAATATCAAAGATTAGAATCCTATGCTTTTACAGGCAAAGACCCAGCCACTACATCCGCTGCATGGCCACATGCTACGTTGACACTAGAGGACGCAAAAGAGAAAACATTGGGCTTGTTTTGTTTTTTACAGTCTATGGTTTTACTGTGATAATACAGGCACGGTTTCCCATTATAATATCCTCCTTTGTGGTTGTTTACTCTTTATTTTAAATGTTTAGTGTTAAATGTTGAATAAGAAATGGAACAAAACTGAATGACCCGTCTTTTTAACTGATTGACGTTTTCTTATCTTTCTAACGTTTGTAATTTTATTGGCTTGTTATGTGATTATTTTATGATTCTATGTTATAGTTCATTTAAAAATTGTTAAGGTAATGAACAAAATACTTTTTCGCGTTATTCTCCAGCAGGCGGCACTAAAGGCAACGATTGTTGATTTAGACCACCGCCGAAGAAGTGAAGGCGTATGTAATAGCGATTGATTCGCTGAATTTAACAACGTTGTTTTTCGGGTTCACAATGGGAAGTGTTGAGTAACCGGTGAGATTAACAACACCGGTGCTCATAACCTAAGAACAGAAGAGCAGCGGATCTGACAGGAGCGCAAGAAAACCTCTCAACGAAAATCTAAGCTAAATATGTTTTCTCTTCCTACAACCTTTCAGTCGCAGGTATGAGGACATTTAATTGCTATTTTCAAAGGCGTTTTTGTGAATAAATGAGTGGCTTTAGCGAGTAATAGTGACCGAGAAAGAGAAACTGAACAGTGTCAATGAGACTCTTAATGACAAACATTAATTTTGTAAATGTAATCAAACAGTAATATCGTTTACTGTTAAAAGTTTATTTTAACAACATCCTAATTCTGGCTCATTTTGACTCTGTAGTCACTCTTCAAACAGATTACATCATTCATTTCCATCTGTTGAGATTCTTCTTAGTTTTTCTTCATTGTTGATTGAACATATATTATACAGATATTCTTCATGCATATATGGTATTGAATAATTTTTAGTTAATTTTTGTGTTTTCTGATGACATTGTTATGTAAAAGCACCTTCATGCTGTTATACAACAACAACAGCTATTTAATAGAGAGTGTGTACTGTATGTGTCTGGAGGGAAGTTTCAGGAGTGACAAAACTGACCTACAGACAAACATACTCTATTAACAATCATATATAGAGAGCTTATCAGTCACTTTGCCTATATGTGACCCTGGACCACAAAACCAGTGTCAATTAATGAATAAATAAGCTTTCCATTGATGTATGGTTTGTTAGGATCGGACAGTATTTGGCCGAGATACAACTATTTGAAAATCTGGAATCTGAGGGTGCAAAAAAATCAAAATATTGAGAAAATCGCCTTTAATTTTGTCCAAATTAATTCTTAGCAATGCATATTACTAATCAAAAACGACGTTTTGATATATTTACAGTAGTAAATTTACAAAATATCTTCATGGAATATGATCTTTACTTAATATACTAATGATTTTTGGCATAAAAGAAAAATCTATAATTTTGACCCATACAGTGTATATTTGGCTATTGCTACAAATATACCCCAGCGACTTAAGACTGGTTTTGTGGTCCAGGGACTGGCAATCTATTGCAGTTTTATTCTGTTATATGCTAACCAGTACTTTCCACACTAGGTTAGGCAATGTGACCAAAATGTTCTCTTTTATAGGGAACAGTGCCTTTGACCCATCTGATCAATGTAGTCCAGTACCTGAAGAGTTCAGCCAACTCGGCCGTAACCACATCAGTGCAGAGTCTGCAGAGAGACCTTTCACCTGAATATGACCCACTTCTCAGTGAGGTATGACAGTCACGACAACAGAACGCACTGCTTTATATCACGTGCATGTTAGAGTTCTTGTTTACACCAGTGTTATTATAGTTAACTAAAAGCAAACCAGTTTTATTACTTGAAATAAAATATATATAAACTGAAATAACAAAAACAAATGTACTTTATTGGAGCTAGTTGCCAGTGCAACATGTCGTATTTTTATTTAGTTTAACCTGATGTCCTAAAATAACTAAAACGTAAAAAAAGAGAAAAGAATAAAAACTGTATAGACATATAAAAAACAATTATGAAAACTAAAATTAAAGTGAAAATGGAAAATATAAAAATATTCAAAATAATGCTAAATTAAAACATAGTACTAAAAATGCTAACTGGCCTGTTTTCACAGCCCAAAGTAAACTTAAAGGACCTGGGTCTGTCAGAGCTGAGGTTCAGTCATGTACATGATGTTCTGGAGCGCCTGCTGCCTTCTATAGATCCAGAGGAGAAATCCATCTCCAGCGCTGCTCAAAACTCAACAGCATGGAGAACATCTCACATTTCTGCCCCCTCCTTCTTCCAAAACAAATATGGTGAGGTTACCCACAACATGAGGTGATGTCGTGTTTTGAAGTATATTTGTCTCTGTGAAATGTTGGTGGCTTTATTCCCTTACAGAACTTTATGCAATCACATGTAATCTTTCTTTATCAACATTGTGCTGTTGAGAAATTAAATATAGGCTGGTCCAGCTTCACAGGAAATGACATTTCAAACCTGCTGTACTTGAATACTTTGTGCAAGTTAGATCACAAGTAGATAAATACGTAAGATATTTATTAGGATGTTGAAATATTCTGTTTTATGCACAAACAAGATTCCCAACAGCTTTTCAGTCTTAAAAAGTTTTTTTCCCTGTCATTCGGACACTAATGGCTCATTTTATTCTCATCAAAGTGATTGCTATAAATTAAATTGTATGTCTTCTTGTTAACATAGGGTTTTCTCACAAACACACGGGACTCTTTGGCTCTCCGGTGTTTCGCAGGCAAAGTTCCAGCCCCCTCCAGGCGGCCTGCGTAGATCTGCATCATCTGAAATGTAATCTTTACCTACAAGTGACCAAAAGTTAAAGAGGCATTCACATAAAGGACGTTACGTTTTAATAATTGTTATAATTCTATGGGAATGGTGAAGGTCACACCACAACTATAATGAAAACAACATAGATAAATGTTATGTTTGGTGAAATCATTTTAGAATATTATTTTGTTCTTGCTGGTGAACAATGAAAACAATCCATCCTGCTTTAAAGAGCTTTAATATTTAAAAAAACAGACAACAAAACTGCAGTGCTCGCTTATGTTAAACAAATCATTATTCTCCATTGATGTGGATGCTAATATAGTTATTGTTATCATTCTTTTGTGAACGGGGCTTTCACTCGGTTACATGCTGTTACGTTATAGCTATAAATGAAGTTGTGGGTTTATTTTTTGTGTTTATGCTTAGTATGGGTCCAAAACCGAGGTTTCAGGACAATGAGGTCCAAGACTAGACATCAGCAGTCTGGTTTTGAAGGTCCAGTAGATGCAGAGAATTACAAGCCAGCCTTTATGAAGGTTAGTAAGCTTAAATATTTGACACTGAGGAAATAATAGTTATGGCAAGTCTGGTCTCAGAAATACAACAGAAATATCTGAATGTTCTTAACCTGTTTTCTTGTATTGTTCCTTTGCCTTTTATTTGTATTTTCTGAATCCTTTTCTCTATCCTCTTCAGGGCCTCCTTATGAGGGAAAAGCGAGACATGGGGAATCTTGAACAGTTGCTGAAACAGAATAACTTGCCAGAATCTCACCAGGATGCTTTCAAGACGGGCTTCACAGAGGGATTCATGAAAGCTCAGGCTTTGACACAGAGGACTCAAGGTAATGCTTATTAGTTAAATAGTAAAAAACGTGTTTGCTGCAGGAATTTCGTTCTTACTACTGCTGTTTCTAACAGATTCTGTAAAGAGGACACGTCTGATTATTTTTGTCCTTCTACTGATGGGTCTGTATGTTGTGTCCAGAAGCCCTCTCTTCTCGGGTAAAGGGTCGTTTTCCGACACTGGTTTGTTTCCCATTTTGTTCTTTCCTTATATTTGCTTGTCTAAAATATATTGACTTGTAGCATGCATTTGACAGTAGCTGTTTTCTTCGACAGCTTTTATAATAATGTAACAACGTAATTTGTGACATTTTGTTGCTGTGGTGTAAAATTGTTGGTAGTTTTTTGACTTTTGAGTTCTGAGCAGATGATTAGAATGCAATATGTTCAAGTCTTCATTTGATCTGTTTACCTATATAGTTCGTTTCCGCACCACCTCTGGTCTGGATTCAGCCATGGACCCCATTCAGATGAAGAATGTCACCTTTGAACATGTGAAAGGCGTAGAGGAGGCCAAAAACGAACTTCAGGATGTTGTTGCATTTTTGCAAAACCCCCAGAAATTCACTGTGCTTGGTGGTAAACTTCCCAAAGGTGAAACTCTTTACTTCATTTAATTATGGAAATAGGTGTTTTGTTTATCGTTTGTATGAAATATCTAAACTAGATATGTATTTTAGGTGTCTTGCTTGTGGGGCCTCCAGGAACAGGAAAAACCCTGTTGGCTAAAGCTGTAGCAGGTGAGGCAGATGTGCCCTTTTACTACGCCTCCGGGTCAGAGTTTGACGAAATGTTTGTGGGAGTCGGCGCGAGTCGCATCAGAAACCTTTTCAGTAAGTCTTTTAAAGAAAAACATAGTCTTGTATTGCCCATAATGCTTCTGCTGTTAATAAAATTGCTCCTTTGCTGTTTTTCCTAACAGAGGAAGCCAAAGCTAGTGCACCATGTGTAATATTTATCGACGAACTGGACAGTGTAGGAGGGAAGAGAATCGAGTCTCCCATGCACCCATACTCGCGACAAACCATCAACCAGCTGCTCGCTGAGATGGATGGGTAAGTCAGTCACTTTTTCTTACATATAGTTTCTTCTTTTTGAAAGAAATTGCACGGGTCTGATTTTAGTATTTTGATGATTTCAGGTTTAAACCCAATGAAGGAGTCATTGTGATTGGAGCTACAAACTTTGCTGAAGCTTTGGACAAGTAGGTTTCTACAGCCATCCGTTACTCACCTTCATGTCCAAACTCTTAAGACTTCTTTGAAACCCAAATTGAGATATTTATGAAACCTGAGAAATTTCTCTCCCTCAGTTGGAGGTCAGGTAACCAAAACTTAGATCCAAAAGTGTTATAAATGCATGGTAAAATGAATCCATATAAATCATCGGAATCTCTCTCGCGAAGAGATACTATCACTTTATATGGTGAACATTTTATTTACATGACAGAATTTTTATTTTTGGTTAACTATCCCTGTAATTCAATGTTTTTACATGCAGGCATATTTATAACTTAATGCAAGCTCTAGGCTTAGGCTTATAGACTCACGAGTGGGTTCCATAATTTGCATAGAGCAGCTCACATATGCAGAAATACTTTAAAGGCATTAAAGCAACAAACACAAATCCCATTGTTATTCATCTTTAACTAAGAAGCAAGTAGTTTCTACTGCTTTTGAACTGTTTCCATCTAGACATGTATTTCTCTTGATAGGACACTATGAATCTGTAACTGTCTAGTTAACATTTTACTATCAAGTTTTACAATATTTGTGATAAGATAAGTCTGTAAACTTCTTATGATAATGTGTATTTCAGTGCTCTGGTGAGACCAGGCCGGTTTGACATGCAGGTCACGGTCCCAAGACCAGATGTGAAGGGACGCACAGAAATCCTGGAGTGGTATTTGAAAAAAATTAAAGTGGATTCTGGTAAGAATTATTAAGGAAAAGCAAATATGTTTTGAAAGATTCTTGTTAGGACAGTCCAATAAAATAATGTGTTTTTGTGTGTTTTGTAGCTGTTAATGCAGAGATCATTGCTAGGGGAACAGTGGGTTTCTCTGGAGCCGAACTGGAGAACCTGGTGAACCAGGCAGCGCTGAAAGCAGCAGCCGATGAGAAAGACCTGGTGACCATGAAGGAGCTGGAGTTTGCGAAGGATAAGATCCTGATGGGTGAGGCCAGCAGGGACGTACAGCTTAGTCTCTGCAACATGTGATGGGGATTAATGCTTTGATCAAGAGATTCTTTCCTGACATTGTCTTCTTTGTCTGTCCAGGCCCAGAGCGCCGGAGTGTGGAGATAGACAAGAGAAATAAGATGATCACAGCCTATCATGAGTCTGGACATGCTATAGTGGCTTATTACACCAAAGACGCAATGCCCATCAACAAAGCTACCATCATGCCACGTGGCCCTTCACTTGGTCACGTGAGTAGCTGGTCTTAATGTTCCATTATGTTCCATTAAGCACTTTTCCCAGATTGACTAATAAAAATTTCTAAATCTGGATTCGTGAAATATTGTTACAATGTAGCTCATTAGCCGATACTAGAGGTTTTTTGTTCATTTATTAGTATAGGTTAATGTTGGATATTTAGTTGGCATGCTCATTTCTCATTTCAGTTTTTGCATTTGCCATCATATAATGGTCAGTTAAAGTAAATCATTAATTAATTTATTAACACTGTTAAATGTAATCTTTATTAAATCTCTAATAATTATCCATTTTTCATACAATACAATATCATATTGTGATGCTTTGAATGATATTATTATTTATATTACTTATATTAGAAGTTATTTTATTAGATTATTGAATACAATATTTAATTTGAAGAAAAAAACCCTCTTTTTTTTCTGCTGGATTATGGGTAGTGTAATACCTAACTGAGAATTGGACAAGTTGAAATCACTCTGACTTATGGACTTCTAAAAAGGAAAATATTATTCTTAAACAGTTTTGTGTTTCGATAGATTTTGAATAACATTTTTCAGATATAAAAAAAACTACTTTTGAACTCTTAGCTCATCTGCCTTGAGATCTGAACATAAAGTTTATCTCACAATACAAACTCTTCAGACATATAAAAAACATTTGACAGTAGTTTGCAGAAAGCGCCTGCCCTGCATGAAATTAAAGCTCTTGCTCTCTTCAGGGTTATACATCATAAACCCATTGTGCCACCTCCTCTGTTCCTCTGGTCTCTCTCAGGTATCCTTGCTGCCAGAGAATGATCGCTGGAGTGAGACACGGGCCCAGCTTCTGGCTCAGATGGACGTCAGCATGGGCGGCAGGGTTGCTGAGGAACTGGTGTTTGGAAATGATCACATCACTACTGGTGAGAGGTGTCCCTAACTGATCACTGCTACTTTGAATTCTTGGAAATATCAACATCATGATGTTCCTCCTACAGGTGCATCCAGTGATTTTGATGGAGCCACTAAAATAGCACAGATGATGGTGACACGGTTTGGAATGAGTGACAAGGTAAAAATTCATCATGTGACCTTAAAAAAAAAATGCACTTTACCAAAAACATAAAACACTCACTAAATAAATAATTAATTTGTTACCTGCATGTCAATTATCGGACATCAAAGAACCATGAAAATGCAAATGTGTAGGTAAATTATTTAAATATTAACTCAAAATCTCAGGTGGTATTTCAAGTTAAAATTGTAGGTCAAAGGGATTCGTCTTAGATCATATTTTAAGTGAAAATATTTAATATATTCGAAAAGAAATGAAGCAAATAGCTGTTTGGAGAAGCTATTTGAGTCCTTCCACGTGTTCAAAGCCATTAGGGATGTGTAAGCGCTCACATTCCAGACTTAAATCTGTGTTTCATCCTAATCCCTTCCCCGGCGCTCAGTTCACACTCCATGTCCAAAAATGAGCAGCGCACATGCAGGGTCTGAACTATACTCACATCCGCCCATCTCTAACGTCGGGATCCTGTCGTAATCAAAAACTTGTGTGAAGCTTTTGTGCATTACTATTGTACCTGTAACTGCAGTTCACTCACCTCTCTGTGCTTTGAGCAGCTGGGGGTCATGACCTACAGTGACCTGACGAACCACAGCCCGGAGACCCAGGCTGCTGTAGAACAGGAAGTCAGGGTGCTGTTGCAGGTAGGTGTTTAGTTTTTGTTTGTAAGTGATATTTGACTGATGATTGTGTAAATTCATCTTCTAATTGTCTTTTTCAGCACTCGTATGAAAGGGCAATGAAGCTACTTAAGACCTACAGCAAAGAACACAAACTGCTGGCCGATGCCCTCCTAACTTACGAGACTCTAGATGCAAAGGAAATCCAGATGATCCTGGAGGGAAAGTCACTGGATCCCAGATGATGAAGTCTTGGATCAACAGAGACATTTCAAGGCACAATCTTACTTTACTTGTAAATATAAATGTTTGTAAAAAAAAAAAAAAAAAAAAAGGGCTTTTTAATGACTTTCTAGCCTTCTCTCTTAATATTTTTCATTTTTCAGGCAACACGTTGGCTTTCAAACACTAAGCTAACAGAAATTTAGATATATTTTCTATTAATTTGAGAAGGTAATTTAATGCCAAAAGTGCATATGCCTGAGCATTGAACCAATAGGTAATGGCTACAAATGAAATAATGTAAATGTTTTGCTTTGTTTTAAGAAGCTATAACAGTAAGAGGATGATGTTCATTGTGTGTTTTATTCATCCTATTATTTGTTACCCAGTCACCAGATTGAAGCACTTGTTTATAAGTCATTTTATGGAATGGATAAAAACAGGAAGCTCATAAATGGTGCATTTTACTCGAAAGCAAATGGCAAACCAGGTTGTCCCATTATCCGTAACCATAGTGGTATAGATTGTTCACTTTTTCCATGCAGCCCTAAACCACAAACCAATTACAAATGTGACTTCAGAATGTCAGTATTATTTTAACATCTACAGATACAGAATAAATATATCTGTAAATGCATTGCTGAACAATTGACTCAGAGTACTGTAGATTTTTGCCTAATGTTTCCAATGGACCTTACTAGCCCCTGATTCTGTTCATTAAGTTATTTATTTGAATATACTATTCCAGGGGTTGCTAAAAGCCTCTTGCCCCATCCTCTGCCACATTTTGGTTGTCTGCATGTGTGTGTATGGCTCAGGCGACTGCACTGTTTATATGTGTTTGAAAAATTATTAGTGTGCTTTCTTTTGAAGTTAATTACATGTTTATTTCTATTTATCTCAGAAATTAACATTGCAAGACTATAAATAAAGTAAAAAAAAAAAAAAAAAAAAAGCCTATTTCCTTGTTGTTTCCTGAAAGTAAGAATGTTAAGCTGGGATTTTGTTTGAGATTGAAATGAGCACTGAAATGAATTTGGTTTAATTTCATGGATCTTTTTCAGAGGCCCAGAATAAAAGACTAGCAGTAAACCATTCAGTCTGAAAATTGCAGGTATCATGTTAGGTGTGCTGAGATAGTCATTGGTTATCTTATTTCAAATTGGTGGTCTACACACATTCAGGTCCTTTTTTTCTCATCATTTCTTACATGTTTCTAAATTGAAGCCAATTAAAGCCAATCTTGATTTAGAGAATCACCCCAATAGCTTTAAGACAATAGCTTTGTTGTGTCCAGTGAGGGAAACTGCAATCATTGTTTGCATCTTTACCCAAGTCTGTAATTACAGAGTTTTGTTTCAAACCACCACAATTACTGGTTACAAGAAGAAGAATTGCACATTTAAAGACCCTTTGTTGAAAGAAATGTGCTTTCCCATTGGTTTTCAGTTGTGAAAGGCTTTATAAAAATGCCTAGATGTTACTGGGAGCTGATCAATACTGGCCACAACCATGAAGAGACCAGCAGAGCTGAGAGATGCTTGTGCTTTGTTTTTAAATTTTTGCAAAGAAACATAATGATCTTTGAAAAAAATAATCGCTAAAATGGACAAGGATATTGCTATCATTGGAATTGGATGCAACTTCCCAGGAGGTAAATGTGTTATGTACTACTGTATTACTTATTTTGTGACAATGCCGTGTGCATTTGCGTGACTATCTACTACCTTCACAGGTGAGGGTGTTGATAGTTTCTGGAAAGTTCTTGTAGAGGGAAAGAACTGTGTGGAACAGATTCCAGATGAAAGATTTGACACATCAGAGTGGTTTCATCCTGATGAGAGCAAACCAGGAAAAACACAGACGACCAAAGCTGCTCTCATTGAAGGGTTGGAATAATCAGTTCATGATGATGCATTTGAGGTTTATAGTTACTAAAAAGGTGAAATGATGAAGTAAAAGAGTTTATTTTTTGCAGATTCAATGAGTTTGATCACAAGCTCTTTGGCATCAGCGAGGCTGAAGCTGATTACATGGACCCTCAGCAGAAACTGTTGCTGCAGTGTGCATACCGAGCTCTAGAGGATGCTGGGATACCCTTGGAAAAAGTGAGCGGGACCAGAACAGGGGTTTACATAGGTACATACATTAGATAAATCTAATGTAAGTTCACTTTTTTGTTTGTTTTTAACTTTAGGATACTGATATAGTGTTGTGTTTGATTTCAGGACTTATGAACAGGGACTATGAGACACTTTTGAACAACTGTCCCAGCACAATAACCCACTATAATGGCACCGGAACAGCTATGAGTGTAGCTGCCAACAGAATTTCCTTTGTCTTCAACCTGACTGGACCTTCATTTGCAATTGACAGTGCATGTTCTTCATCCCTTGTCGCCCTTCATTCTGCGTGTCAGGCCATTAGACAAGGTAATGAAACTATTTTAACTCTGAAGTCTGTTCATTGCTTGATATTCACATTGTTAATTATCCTTGTTTTACCTCATCCTTAGGGGACTGTGAAATGGCTCTGTGTGGAGGGGTCAGCTGCATCCTTGAACCTCGAGTCTTTGTGGCCCTCAGCAAGGCAAAGATGATCTCACCTGAGGGCACAAGCAAGCCATTCTGCCATACAGCAGATGGCTATGGTAGAGGGGAGGGATGTGGTATAGTCCTCCTGAAGCCTTTGAAAAAGGTATATATTTTACTTTTTTAAATTATTCATAAAGTTAATATTAAATTCATTTATGGGTTATAATAAGTCAAATGTCTATTTTCAGGCTCTTGAGGACTTTGATTATATTTGGGGAATTGTGAACAAGACTGCAGTAAACCAAGATGGCCACGCCGTCAAACCAATCACTAAACCCTCCATGACCCAGCAGGAGGCTCTATTGCGCATGATCTACTCCTCTGAGAATTATCTAGCAAATGTCCAGTATGTAGAAGCTCATGGGACTGGAACACCAGCAGGAGATCCGGTTGAAGCAGGAAGTATCTCAAAAATCATTGCCAAAGCAAGACCTTCAAGCTCAGGGCCTCTGTATATTGGCTCTGTTAAGAGTAACATCGGGCATACAGAATCTGCAGCAGGGGTGGCAGGACTCATAAAGATTCTGTTAATGATGAAACATGAAACCATTGTCCCTTCTGTGTTCTACTCAGCAGAAAATTCAAGCATAGATGCTAAAGCTCTCAATCTTAAAATCCCCACCAGAGCTGAAAAATGGCTTTACTCTGGATCCAGGATAAGGATGGCTGGATTAAACAGCTTTGGGTTTGGTGGAACCAATGCCCATGCCATCGTCAGCGAGTATATTCAAGCAACAGTCTCTGACAGCCACACTCTTGAACCTCTAAAACTGCTTCCACTGTCTGCAGCCACAGATCAGTCTCTTCAGTTGTGCATAGCTGACATGTATCAGAGGATTTCAGCAGATGAGACAGTTGATCTACAAGCTCTTGCTTATACAGCCGCCTGTAGAAGAAGCCACATAACACACAAATTTCGGAAAGTCTTCGCTGCATCATCTGTCTCAGAATTAAAATCACTACTCAAAGCTAGCATAAACAAGAAATTATCTCCAACAAAGCAGGACCTAAAGTTAGTTTTTGTATTTTGTGGGAATGGCGTTACTTATAGGGGAATGTGTAAGCAGCTACTGAGAGAAGAACCTACATTTAGGGACAAGGTCAAAGAGGTTGAAAACTACTTTCAGAAATTTAGATGCACCAGTATTTTGCAAAAGATCTCAAATTGCTATGACAATGAAGATATTACTAAACCAAACGTTGTCCAGCCACTTCTCTTTGCAATTCAGGTTGCAATTGTTCACCTTTTTAAGAACTGGGGCATAAGACCGGATATTGTTCTTGGACACTCTGTGGGAGAGGTTGCAGCAGCTCATTGCTCTGGCCTGCTGTCTCTTGAGGATGCAGTAAAGGTTGTCTACCATCGCGGTGTGCTGCAGACCAAAGTGACGGGTGGGAGGATGCTGGTCGTTGGTAACGTTCCTGTTCCAGATGTTCTGGAAATTCTCCCTACATACACAGGAAAGATTTGCCTAGCTGCTGTTAACAGTCCTATGTCATGTGTTCTGTCAGGTGACAAAGAAGCAGTTGATAATGTGCACCAGAAGCTTCAGTCTATGTTCAAGGGTAAAAACCTGTTCCTTCATGTCTTGGATGTGCCCGCTGCCTACCATAGTCATATGATGGATCCAATACTGGGCCAAATCAAAGACAGCATTGGACATTTAACTCTGAATGAAAAGGAGTGTGAACTTTTTTCTACAGTAACAGGAGAGATGAGTCGTCAAGGGGACTTTGTCACAGGTGAATACTGGGCAAGAAACATTCGAAAGCCTGTTGCATTTGAACAAGCAATTAAATCAGTTTCCAACCATACAAGGAACACAGTCTTTGTGGAAATTGGTCCAAGACGGGCTCTGCAGAGGAACATCATGGAGATCCTGGGAAATGACACCACAGTGCTTCCTTCAGTGCATCCAGATAAAGACCACGAGACAGTTTTCTCAGCTGTATCAAAACTGTTTGAACTGGGGATCAATGTGAAGTGGGACGAGTTCTACAAAGGGTTTGAAACAGAGCTTGTTGCTTTCCCAAGGTATCAGTTTGAATGTCAAAAGAATGAGGTATACTTTGAGGACGTAAGACGGGGAAATGACACAGTCTCTCGCAGTCCACATCCACTGATAAGTCCAAGTAAACGTGATGGCAAAGTAATCAAGTGCAACCTGTCAGCAGCTACAACCTCCTACCTTTGGGAGCACAAGAACAATGGCATCTCCATTGCTCCAGGGGCATTGTATGTTGAGTTGGCTTTTGCATCCATAATGGAAACTGCTATTCCAAAAAAAACTCTGAACTCATTTCAGCTCACAATCAACTTTCAGAGTTTGCTTGTTCTAACTAAGAACTGCCCTCCTCTCAAAATCACAATTGAGAAATCCAAGGATGCAACCACATTTCAGGTTCAGTCCTCTATTACTGTGTATGCATCAGGCACCATCAGCCATGAAGGCGGTCCAGCTATGATCGAACAGCAAACCATTCACCTCAACAGTGTTTTAAAGAGATGTCCATCAGTCATTGAAACAAAGGATGTGTACAACACTCTTAAAGAGATAGGATTTGAGTATGGGCCCAACTTCAAACAACTTGGTGACATTCATTACGGACAACAATTCAAGGAAGCAGTGACCAGTCTCAGGATTCCAGAGGAAGTACTCAACCATCTGTATGAGTATTGCTTGCATCCTGTGGTCCTAGATTACTTCTTGCAAATGTCCTCAGTTTTAGCATTAGTCTCTAGCACCGTCAGGCCTGGATTTCCCTCTGCCATTGGGAGTATGGTTATAGCTGCACCTCCCTGTAAAGAGATGTTCATGTATATGAGATTGACCAAAGAAATGCCAGACTACTTTGAGGTTTGTGGTTGTTTCACTGACAAAGATGGGCATGTGTTGATTGAGCTGAGGGATGTCAGAATTAATTTTCTGGGAAGACATGCGCAGGTCAGGGAATCATGTTTCTTTCATAACCAGAAGGTTGGCATTCTCACTGACAGCAATTTCCCCAGTAGAATCAAGGCTTTGGTCTTTGAAGACACCTTGGGTATCGCAAAAGGTTTAAAGCCATATTTGCATCCAAAATCTGTACTTGTTCCTCCACCAGATTTAACAAAAGGCTTAGCCTTGCAGGTCCCAGAATTACTGTTGAAGTCTCCTTGCAGTGAAGCAGACATGGAACTGGATACGATCCTGTTTATCTGGGGCATTCAGAATATTAGTCACCTCCAGTCTGAAGTCATTCTAGAGTCCTTAGTAGACAGCTGTGATCTTTACCGCCAGGTTGTTTTGTCTTTAAAAAGCCGCATTCATGCATGTTCCATTCGTGTCATTACATACAGGTCAGCAGAAGGGACAGTTGAAAGTATAAGTCCTGGATTTGTGCTATCTGGCATGACAAGGGCATGTGCTGCTGAGTTGTCAGGCATCTCTTTCCAGCTCATTGACCTTTCCACAGTGTCAAGAGAGGATATAGAAGCACTGGCCCATGTGCTTAACTCACATAAGACCCAAGAGTGCCCAGAAGTCTTCATCAGCAATGGGAAGGTTTACTCTGCTGTGATAACTCGTAGTCCTGTCACCACAATTAGGGAAGTGAAGGCTGAATCAAAAGCCCTACAGCCCCGGGACTTCACTCTGCAGACAAACAATCCCTACAGGATGACCAGCTTATCAGCTTTGCCTTCAGCAAGTTCAGTCCACACTATTGAGGGGAAAAGCATTGAGGTTCAGCTGAGTAAGGTATGTGTGCACTCAGCGGATTATTTTCCAGTTAGTACTTCAGAACTAAAGTTTGGTCAGACGATGTACTGGAACAAGCACACAACTCAGGACCACAGTCTCATGGCACTGGACTTCAGTGGGATAATTACAGCTGTGGGAAAGGATGTCAACAAACTTAAAGTGGGTGACCATGTTATCTGTTGTTACCCTGTAAAAGCAACTTCTAAAGTTGTCCTCCCAGAAGATGTGTGCTTCAAAATAAAAATGCTTCCATTCCTAAAGGACGCTCCCTGTGTTTCATACATTTTCCTGATCTGGGAGATACTGCAGTGTGCATTACCCAAGACCAAACACCAGCAAAGGTTAGGCATCTTCTCTACTGTTCATGATTCAGCTTTGGTCAACTTATTGACACTCATAGCAAGCAAATCAGGCTGGAGTGTTTTTACAGAGAGTGAGATAAGTGGACTAGTCCAAAATACAAAGCAGTGTCTTCTTTTTGTGATTCTTCCACCATACGATTGCTCGCTTTTGACAGAGATTGTCAGTGTTGCCAATGCAAATCACATCATTGCAGTACGTGGCATCCGTGAGCCATGGTACTCAACAATAGATGTAATGCAGCGGGACAGTGAGAGAACCTGCTTCCAGACTCTTGAGATGTCCAAAATCTTCCAGAAATCATGCCTTAAGGCACATGGAGCTCAGGTACAGAAGTGGCTGAAGGGAATGCACTTACACAAAGCATGCCCATCAATACAAAGCAGTACTTTTCAGATTGTGCTCCCTGAAGTTATGCCTTCTCAGTCTGCAGAGCATTCTGGATCTTATTTCAGTGCAAGAACTCTAGACTTACTAGCTCTGGCCAGTGACGATTCAATGAGCAAAGTGTCTGCTATACCTTTGCTTCCAAGAACAAAGCAGCTGTTCTCAAAGAGAGGTGTGTACATAGTTTCAGGTGGTCTTTCCGGTTTGGGATTTGAAACCGTTAAGTTTATTGCCCACAGGGGTGGAGGATGCATTGCCACTCTCTCAAGGAGTGCACCATCTGAAAAGGTACAAGAGGACATAAGCAGTCTCCAGAGGAGATATGGGATAAGAATTCTCACACTTCAGTGTGATGTCTCAGTGTCAGAGCAGGTGATGGAAGCCATTACTGTGATTGGAAAACATTTTTCCTCTTATCCAGTCAGAGGGGTGTTCCACAGTGCTGCTGTTCTACATGATGGATTACTGGAAACTCTCGATAGATCTCTTTTCCAAAAAGTCCTGCAACCTAAAGTCTGTGGTGCTCTTCATCTTCACTTTGCCACTCTGCACAGCCAAACACTCGATTACTTTGTGTGCTATTCCTCAATCTCCTCTTTCATTGGAAATGCTGCACAAGCCAACTATGCAGCAGCTAATTCCTTTCTGGATGCTTTTTGTCACTTTCGACGCAATATTGGACTTGCAGGACAGTCAATCAATTGGGGACCCCTTAAACTAGGCCTACTAATGGACAAAGACAATTTTCAAAAGTTTTTGGAAACAAAAGGGCTAATGATCATGGATGTGTCGGAGATTCACGAAGCGCTGGAGAACTGCCTGTTAGATAACTATCCCCAGCAGGTGGTCTGCAAATTCAATTTCAGGAACCTAAAGAACCATGTCCTTTCTCAAAATGTGTCTCTCAAGTTTCGCCTGTCTGCTTTAGTGGAGGAGGGACTAAACAACAAGGTTGTTGAGGATTCCAGGATAAATGTTCAGTCATCGGTAGATGACTGTGTTAGACAGATCCTGACTGAAATTTGTTGTGTGGATACTGATGATCTTAGTGATGAAACTGTGCTCACTGCACTAGGAATTGACTCGATGCTGGCCATGACATTGCAAAATCGCTTATTTCAAGAGATAGGTGTGAATATTCCTCTCGTTGCTTTCCTTGATCCAAACAGTACACTGTCCTCATTGACTGAATTCATAAAACAGAGCACTGAGGACTCTGAGATTTCTGTGAACCTGTAATGTATACAGTAGTTTTCCTTTTCTTGCATAGTGAAGAAGACGACGGCTAGTCAAATTTTCCTAATAATGCTTATAAATGAAATGTGACTGAATTTTTATTTTTTTTGAGAATGCTTATTTTGTGTTCTAAACCTCTTATGAAAAACGCTATATTGCTTAATTTTAGAAAACCACAATATTGCATAATGTGTGACAAATTGAATTGCAAATTGCATGTCAAACAATAAACATCCATTCTGAATATATTTGATTGAACCTATACTTTTCCAACCCTAATAATACCAAGGAGTCAGAGATCAAAGGTCAGGTATGTCCCATCTTTTTTCTGCCAAATGTGTAAATCCACTGAGGCTTTAAGCAAACATGTGCAGAAACAGACTCATGAAACATGGTAAACTGAGTAAACTAAAGTGTAATTAAAATATATTTATGAATAGAAAAATATATTCTTCCTAAAATACTCTATTCATAAAAATGAAAAATATTAAACAAAACTGGTGTAAAGAGTGAAAATATTCACAGTTCTGCTAATCCTTACTCAGACAATCCTCTTTTCTCAAGGAAAACACAACAGCACGTGCACTACAGTAGCAAAGGGAATGTGTGTCTTTTAAAAGACATTGAAAAAATAAAAGGCAAGAATAACTTTGTAGCAGTTTATATCAGCCAATAAAAAATAGTTACAATTTGTATATTAGTTATGTCTTTAATAGGATTTTACACATTCATAAGAAAACATTGCAAACCTCTCATAAATACAGAGCAAAGTATGGTTACATATGTGCATTCAGTTTATTATTTCACAAAAATTAAGAAAGCTACATGTGTGTACTTTTTATATAACTAAATAGAAATATTCACATATCAAGAAAAAAATAAGACATTTAAATATTGTTTGGGGCTCATTCATGAAACACAGGTAAGAATTTCTGTGTAAATTGTTGATAAATCCATTCTTAGATAAATTATTGCATTGAACGGAATCTGGTAATTTACCGAACAATGGTTTTATGAACGACTTAGACAAATTTGTTATTCTTGCGTCTCATAAGTGAACACATAAATGAAACATTTTTAACAGATTTCTTTACAGATTAATACAGTTTATGGTGAGTTAATGCTACAGCTGTTGGGCGGCTACATCCTGAAACCCATAAAAAGTCCTAAAATCATTGGCCCAGATGTATCTTTTGTAAAAAAGTGCCATGTTGCATTCCTGTTGATTTAGATTTACATCTGTAATTTTAATTTAAACATATAAAAGGTGTTACATATACAAACAGAATAAACTTGGAAGAAATAGAGGTAAAATAATTTTACAAAATGGACAAATCAGAACCATTAGGAGTGGGCACACGCACATCTGAATCTTGAATGTGGTTACTATTTCCTAAAACACAATTTTGGCCTTCTAAGCACTGTTTTGATTGACATTTGACTCTTAACGTGCCATCATCAGATGGTGTATACATGTGAACCTCATAGGTCTGACTGTCCACTCTGAACATTGGGATGGTGCTTGCCATGCACATGTGGTTATCTTGAACATGATGGTTATTGCCGGTAATCATCCAAATAGAAGAGCAGGGCTGAGACTGACATGTTCGGAGGTTGTCTAGTTGAAAAGTGTGATTGTCATAAATTTCCCGCTCTTTCAGCTCACCATCCTTTGCCTTTGATTGAATGTTATTGGTGTGGCTGTTCTTCACGGCCTGCTCTTCTGGGCCTGACTTGCTCTTAGCTGGTGTGCCACTACACATGTCAAAAAAGGTCAGAAAAACTGGGATAAAAGTTAAGCCATGGAAGAGACCAAAGAAGATCACCAAGAACATAATTTTAAAGAAAGTTCTAAAGATATAGTTCTTTGAAGCAGATAACACCACCACCCCAAGAATAGTAGACACAGCCCCCTGCAAAATAGGGTATCCCAAATTAAACAGGGCTTCCACGGCCTTTTCATTCGCACTGGGTTTCTTATTAGAGACAAAGGCGTAAGAAATATGAGCAGAGAAGTCTACAGAAAAACCAATGCAGACGACAAGAATGATCATGGAGATGGTGTCTAAATTAACATCCCACAATGCCATGAACCCAGTGACCCCCACAATGACCGATGCAATGGAAAACGTGACCCAAAGGGAGCACAGAGGGTTTGGGATGAGGAGAAGGGAGATAAGCAACATTACAGCCGTTGTAACCCCAATGTTCTGGATGGTGTTGATCACTATCACCGCATACTGGTCATGGTAGATGAAGGCGGGGTGGTAAACTAGTAAAGGAACAGGGCACTTTTGTGCTGTCTCTCTCAATTTATTCAACATATTCATCTCATCCAGGGCGGTAGAGATATTTACGGTCTGTATGAAGAAGCGAGATGCGTGGATGGAGTTGTTGGTGAAATTGACGTCCTGTTTGAAATCGGAATAAAATCGCAGAAACGTTCCCAAGTTATCTTTGAAGACATCTTCAGTGCTCAGATTGAGTTTACTGTGAGATCCGTAGTACTTGTATGATTTGATCCAGGAGGTGAATATATCCTTTTCAATGAAAGATAAGTTTTTGAAATCTTCAATGCAAGTTTCAAGATCTGACATGTACTTTTCATCCCAGTACGGAAATTCCCGACGAATGACAACCATGATGTTTGGACCATATTCTGAGAAATAGGCCTTCTCGTTGTCATAGTATTTCACCACGTAAGAATCGTCAGCTGCTAAATTACGGAGATCAATTCCTTCTTGAATTTGAAAGCAGCCATAAATGCTGATAATCAAATAGATGCAATACAACACAATCACAAAGACCTTCGTCCACGATTTTGTCAGAAATGGGCCGTAGTATTTTTTGAAGAAGTGATTCATTGGTTGTACCTCCTCTGTGCCAGTATGGGGGTCGTAAGCGCCTCCAACGCAACATAATTCGTACCACTTTGACTGACCCACTGGACACTCCTCTGGTACTTCCTTGCACGTCAACCAGTGCTTGTTGCTGTCTTCTCGCCGTCCGTTAAGAACGAGGAATGCTCCGAAAAATGTGATGCTGTAGATGTAGCAGAAAAGGATGGAGGTGCTGGTGTACAAGCAGAAAGAGCGGACCGAGCGGAAGGGCGTCATGAGGCCGATGTAGAAAGCGAGCACGTCTGTGAGCGTGGTGATGGTGATTGAAATTGCCGCCTCTTTGTATGTATTAGACAGGCGAGTCTCCACTCGATCGTGAACACTGGTCTGCTGCCAACAGGAAATGAGAATGAACATGTCGTCCACTCCGATCCCTATTTAAAACACATTAAAAAATCACTGTTTCATCTGTTAATATACATTAACACTGTACACAACTGGCTTTATAGTTATGTTTTACCTAATATCAGGAATGGAGAATTAGCGACTGTCATGACAAATGGGACACCAATGTGTAACATCATCCCAAAAGAGGACAGAACAGCGAGTCCAGCAGAGAACACCCCAAATGTAGCAACCCATACTTTGTTTCTGACACAGTCAAACCTGGAAAAACAGACAAAATTCAGATTCAGAGATCCAATCAAATGATCCAATTTTCCCATCACCACTCAGCACATTTTCAAATTTTAAAACAATTCAAAGGCATAGTAACTAGAAACAACAATTCAAATGTGGGTTCTGAGAATATGTAAAAACATCTACACAGAAGCCCTGGTAAAATCATGCGCTAGACATTGCACAATACTCTGGGAAACAGAAAATAGCCTAACTATTCACGTTGACATACCTCAAACAAGAGAGAATGGAGAATGCAATGGCAATGACATATGTGATAGAGAAGAGAGGAATCACATCTTTTGTGTTCGCCTCAAATTCCACCTGCCTTGACAAAGATGTGGAATGGGTCACCTGAGGATGCAAATTAGATTTAGCTCAGAATTTTTAGATTTAGCTCATAAGAATAGTTACAAAAACATTTCTTATTTTAATGAAACAAATGAATGAATATGAAAAGGATAAATAAATTAAACATAAACATTTCCACCAATATTGCCCAGGAAAAAAAAGAAATTGCAGTGCATTTTAGGAAATGTTGATCAACAGAGGGAACATCTTGTCATACCATAAGGGGTAAGTTGTCACAATGGAAATCTGCCAGTAAGTAGCTTACTACAGGCCATATATATATGTGTGTATATATATATATATATATATATATATATATATAACCTTTAAATATAATAAATAAATAAATACAAATTTTAAGAGCCCATATAGACAGCCTAGTACATACTAAGGTCACTTGTAAAACCAAGAGCTATTGCAAAATATGATATATGGCATCATAATTTTTGACCATTTAAAACCAGGTATTTGAAAACGCCATAAGAACACTGGAATCAAAAACAAGTATTTGTGCAACTTTTCACTCAAAACGTTATAGCTACAGATATACAGTAGGCCTATAGCCCTTGTGACAACTAGCCCCGATTGCCATCAAAGAACTCAAGCAGGACATAAATAAAATATGACCTACCTTAATAAAGTTTACTGATAAATTAGAGGGGAAAACCTTTAGGAATTCATTCAGCCATAAATCTGTTCTGGAGCGATTATCCTCCTTCAGGAAATAAAACAGGCGCACTGCTTTTGCACTTTTGATAACAGAAGAGTTTATATTCACTCCACCAACCGAATAGCCCAGGAAAATGTACGAGAATCCAAAACGAAAGAACGGAAAAGTGAGCTTGGTCGTTTCTAAATTATTACCATAATATTTGTAAATGTCCAATATCTTATTGGGTATGCATTTCTTGTATCGTCTTGCGCAAAGTCCCTCAAAAGTGAGCACCTCGTGACCCATGGGCACATTCAGCTCCTTGACCTTCCTGTCTAAAGTTACTATCTCCTGAAAGGCAGCGTCTGTGAGGATGTTGGAGGATCTTGATACCGCTATGAAGGACGCGTAAACTCCATCCGTGTAGAGTCTCTGGTTGGAGAACACCGAGTCGTTCTGCGGAAAGTTCTGCTGCACGAACTGCCTCTCCAGTTTGGCAGGACCGTTCACAGGTGTGAACTGATCCTCAATGTCATTGGCCTCGCGATCTTCTAAGAAATAAAACCCACTCCCCAACACCGCAGAGATCAGCAGAGGAGAGATGAAGAACCACCACGGGTAAGTTCCCACAAAGCGTCCGAACTTCTGGAAGCAGATGGAGATCGGCTTCTCCACGCAGTCTGTGGTGCATCCAGCCATGTTCACCGGCATTTTGGAAAGATTAAAAGAAAAGTTTAGTGGGGAAAAAGCTGTGCTAAATAAATTAGGCTAACGTAAACCTAACTTTCTCTGTTTCTGGATTGTGTCTGAAGCATTTAAAGTTTAAACTAGCTATATAAAGTAGTTAAAAGTTGATTTAGAAAGAGCTCCATAATGCATGCGAGGTATGTGAATATCCTGACGCATTTTTGCGTGAAAATCTACAGGGAACAAGCCGAGAGCGACCACTCACGGGCACATATAGCAAATTATGTTTAGACCGACAAAATAACCACAGACATATTACCCAAGATGTTTGAAGTATGCTTCAACTGAATCTGATGCATGGATGATTAAATTATGCATAATAAAATACATTATTTAGCAGTTATATTATTAGATAGAAATATATACACTTATATATTATATATTTATGTATATTACCCAACATATTTGAAGTATGCTTCAATTAAACCTGATGCATGACTGATTAAATTATGCATTAAAAATACATTATTTAGCAGTTATATTATTTTATAAAAATATGATATATATAAATATTTAGTTATATATATTATATATTTATGTATATTACCCAAAATATTTGAAGTATGCTTCAATTAAACCTGATGCATGACTGATTAAATTATGCATTAAAAATACATTATTTAGCAGTTATATTATTTTATACAAATATGATATATATAAATATTTAGTTATATATATTATATATTAATGTATATTACCCAAAATATTTGAAGTATGCTTCAATTAAACCTGATGCATGACTGATTAAATTATGCATTAGAAATACATTATTTAGCAGTTATATTATTTTATAAAAATATGATATATATAAATATTTACACTTATATATATTATATATTTATGTATATTACCCAAAATATTTGAAGTATGCTTCAATTAAACCTGATGCATGACTGATTAAATTATGCATTAAAAATACATTATTTAGCAGTTATATTATTTTATTAAAATGTTATTATATATAAATATTTACACTTATATATATATATATATATTTACGTATATTACCCAAAATATTTGAAGTATGCTTCAATTAAACCTGATGCATGACTGATTAAATTATGCATTAAAAATACATTATTTAGCAGTTATATTATTTTATTAAAATGTTATTATATATAAATATATATATTATAGGCCTATATATATGTATATTACCCAAAATATTTGAAGAATGCTTCAATTAAACCTGATGCATGACTGATTAAATGATGCATAAAAATACATTATTTAGCAGTTATATTATTTTATTAAAATATTATTATATATAAATATATACACTTATATATATTATATATTTATGCATATTACCCAAAATGTTTGAAGTACTGCTAAATAATGTATTTTACTATGCATAATTTAATCATTTAGGCATCAGGATGATTAAATTATGCATTGTAAAATACATTATTTAGCAGTTATATTATTTTATTAAAATATTATTATATGTAAATATGTACACTTATACGCATCATATATTTATGTATATTACCTAAAATGTTTGAAATATGCTTCGATTAAACCTGATGCATGAATGATTAAATTATGCATAATAATATACATTATTTTATAAAAATATAATAAATATAAATATATATATATATATATATATTATAGCCTATATTTATGTATATTACCTAAAATGTTTGAAGTATGCTTCACTCTCAGAAATAAAGGTACAAAAGCTGTCACTGGGGTGGTACCTTTTCAAAAGGTACACTTTTGTACCTATTAGGTTCAAATATGTACACTTTAAACACTAATATGTACCTTTAAGGTACCAAAATGGACCCTTTAGGTACAAACAGGTACTTTTTGATCAGTTTTTGTACCTTTATTTCTGAGAGTGTTCGATTAAACTTGAAGCATGAATGATTAAATTATGGATAATAAAATACTTTATTTAGCAGTTTTTTATTAAAATCTTATTATATATACATACGCACACTTAAATATATTATATATTTATAAATTATGAATATGTGATAATTTAGCATTATATGGCTTAATGAAATTATATTTGTTGAAGTTAGTGTTATAGTGTTCCTAGAAATTTTAATAATCAGTTACATGATCTGATCTGTTTTTAATGAAAAGCTTAATTTGTTGCTGGTTTATTGAATTAAGGCAGATTTGTTTACAACCCACAGAAGTAATATATTTGAAAAGACTTGCCAGCAATTATAAATAAAGATTCTTTAATGATTTGTTGCAGTTCATCAGAGCCAGCAAACAATCCTCTTCTAATTAAAACAATTTGGTGTACAGGGCTCAGATGGCTTAATGGTTCTTTGGATATTAAAACGTTTTTTGAAGTCACATTATATATTCTTCAGAAAAGTGTATTGCTTTCTGGAGTCTTTAAAGCATCATATATGGTTTTCTAAACATCTAGAAAAGCAAACAGGCTGTAAAAACATGTGGTTCTTATTGGAATGCACAACAGACTAACATTTCTGAATGTACTAAACTATATTTTAGAAATAAAGACCAATTGATTTAGGACTCACGTTGCGGTTTCTGCTCATTTTGTTCCATCAGGACAGAAGATGTGAGGAGAGAATAACATGCAAGTTCATTACTGAACACAAGGCTCCATTCATGCCTTTCAGTTACCTCAGTGCTTAATTACCCCAACAAAAATGGCTTCGACTCTCATAGCGCTTGTGATTTGCCATTAGGAGATAATTGAGGGCCTCAAATTATTACCGCACAACTGATACTGCTCTTGTATTTTACAGTATCAAAGAGTAGCCTGCTAGGAACACATCCAAAAACATCTGTTTAGCTTAAGTCATTTATTTAGCATTTTTGAATTTAACAACAACTTTAGTTTTTTCGTTTTATTTTTTAGACATAAGATTTGACAGGCCTTGTCGGTTTTTGTTGTCCACTAGATGGGGCTAGTGACCTTTTTTGTATGTTCTCCTGCATCACACTATATTGGGCAATGAGTTGTTGTCATGGTGATCAGGTCAGGGTGAGAGCAGAGATGAGAGATTGTCATGGCAACTGAGTCTGAGAGAGAGCAGAGCTGGGTTGCAGTGCTGGCATCTTTGACTTCAACTGTTTTGTGTGTGTGTGTGTGTGTGTGTGTGTGTGTTTTATTGTATCATGCTGTTTTTGACTTGTACTTGACTATTTATTTATTCTACATGTACCCTCGTGTTTCCAATGAGGTCTATCCTATTTTCCTTATATTTTAAATATATTTTGGAATAAATGGAAGAATCTTTAAATAAATAAATAAATAAATAAAATAAAAATAATTATGTATGAATGAAAAAATGAATTATATTGTATTATGATCCCCCCAATACTTTATATTTTCCTTTGGATAAACTAACACTACATAGAAGTACAATATCCTATATATATATATATATATATATATTCAAAAATGTACTTTTATTAAAATCACTAGACTATCAAAAACAGTGATTTGAATAAAAAGTACATTTTTGGAATGTTTTAAACACCTGGACGGTTTAGTTATGAATCTACACAGACAGATATATATATATATATATATATATATATATATATATATATATATATATATATATATATATATATATATATATATATATATATATATATATATATATATATATATATATATATATACACACACACACACACACACACACACACTGTACATACTGTATATAAAGTACAATAATATATGTAAAATATTATACTTCTCCTTGGGTCATACAAAACTCAAAATTAAAACCAGGATACAAAATTGTAAATGTATTCAAAAATATTCACATATACCCAGTGCATTTTTTCAACCTCCTGAATCTGGCATTTGCTTCTTATATCATTTTGTGCATAAATATGTACCTGTATTATATAGAAAATGAACTCACTTAAGCAACCTGAGACCGAAATTTACAAAATATTACATTTAAATTTCACATCATGTATAAAATATATCACATTTGGTTATATTTAGTGATCTTTTATGCTAGTGTGTTTAATACTAATTAGTATTTCTGATTTTGACAGTGGATGGGCCTGCAATCTTAGGCAGACTGCAGTAAAACTTGGACTCGTCAGGAAGAGAGATATGTTTTCACTCCCATGTGATGCTGAGCATCTTACAGCTGAGTTCCCAGAGGCGCTGGGCCACCTCATCATCCATGGCAGCCTGGGAGCATTTTGCAGGTGCGCAGTCACTGCGTGGAGAGCAGGAGACAGGCGAGTATGAGATAAGACATGCCTGAACTGTTGCATTTGTTTTATGAAACACCATGAAATCATACACAAAAGTTTATCAGCAATAATTGAATGCTGTATGATAATAATATCTAACTGAAAGACAACAGAATATGACCTATTGGACCTGTGTGCATTTATGGTGTACTATGTGTAGATAGAGGCTGGGTAGGTGTGATATTGTAAGCTCTACTGTAAATCAGGTACAACCTACAGTTTTGCTGGGTTTGAGATGAAAATCCACTGACCTGTAATATTTGCCGCTCTCTGTCTCCAGTTCAGGGGCCACAGCACAGTAGATGCTGGTCTGAGCTCCCTGCACAGATGTTTTGGTGAAGGGCTTTGCTAGCCACACGACGGCTTGTTGAGGTTTACTCAAGTGCCTCCACAGTTCGGTCTGAACCACTCCAGGATGGAGAGCATACGCTGTGACTCCAGTACCTGAGACGCCACACAAAGACCAGATGAGAAGGATTATTAGGATTATTTTTGCATCAGTTATTTTTTTAGAATAGAATACCCAAGGACACGGTCAGAAATTATCCAGCGCTAGGGGCAAAAATGCCACAAAAATTAATATTAAAAAAAAATTGTGCTGTCAAATGATTAATTGCGATTAATCGCATCCAAAATAAAAGTTTTTGTTTACATTATATATGTATGTGTACTGTGTATATTTATTATGTATATATAAATACACACACATACAGTATATAATTAACAAATATTTATGTTTTACATCATATTTTTTATATTTTATATTATGTAAATATATTTAATATATAAACATAACATTTTTCTTAAATATATACATGCATGTGTTTGGGTGCGATTAATCGCGATTGACAGCACTAAAAAAAATATATATATATTTGTTATCTAGAATTTTGTTTTATAATATACTATTTTTAGTTCTACCAAATTGGTTTAGGCCAGAGATGCCTAAATCATATGACAAATCACAAAAGAGGGGAAAAATAATAATAATTAAAAATAAAAAAAATGCAATTGAAGCATTTTTTTTTTCTTTTTTTTTTGTTTAGAAGTCAATTTCATTATTAATGTCAATTTTAATATAATATAGTTATTATAACACAATATTTATTTTCAGCCCACGGCCTACAGTTAAGATTACTGATCCATCGTTGTAAACCGTTTGGGCACCTCTGGTTTAGACATTTTATGGACCATCATAAATTTCTTCAACTGAAGCATTTGACAGAAATCAAAAGCTGTAAACATGTTCTATTCTGACACTAACAGAAATTATATTAGAATAATAAAATAAATAAAAATTATTTAAAAAAAATATGAATAAAATAATCATAAAATTAAATAATGAAAAATATCAAAATAATAAAAACTGCTTGAGCAGATCATATTTATATTTAGTAACGTAAATATCAATTTTAAAAAGACTCACCTTCTAGTTTTTTGGCCAAAGAGCGAGTGAACAGAATGTTTGCCAGCTTGCTCTGGCTGTAGGCATTCTGTTTATCATAGTTCTTCTCACTGTTGATATCTTCTAGGTTGATGGTCCCCCATTGGTGTGCCATGGATGAGACATTAATGATCCTCGCAGGCGCTGATCTTTTAATCAAATCCAATAACAGATACGTCAACAGGAAGTGACCTACAAGAAGAAGAACAGTGCTGATGTCTCCCGTAATTTCTTTTAAGGTTAAAAATGGTGTCCTATTTGGACAAATTACGCATGCTTACCCATGTGGTTCACTCCTATTTGCATTTCAAAACCATCTGCTGTCTTTCCATAAGGACAAACCATCACCCCAGCGTTACTGATTAAGATGTTGACTTGTTTTTCCTCTGAAAGACAACCCAGATACATCATTGTAGCCCTATATAAGGAAGACCTTTGACCTTTTTGATCTCACCTTTATTGATGTTCTCTGCAAATTCTCTGATTGATTTGGAATCTGACAGGTCAAGCCTACTGATAACAACATCCTGGTTTCCTGAAGCATCCTTTACTTCCTTCAGGGCTGCATCAGCTTTTTCCATATCTCTGCATGCCATAATAATACGTGCTCCTAAAGTCAAGACAGCAGAAAGGCAGGAAGATGACATTTTTCCATCAGACATTATATTAATATTAAATTGTATAGAAATGCCCACCTCTCTTTGCCAGGTCTATGGCTGTCTCTTTACCAATTCCAGTATTGGCACCAGTAATTATGACAGTTTTACCATCAAGTCTGGCATCAGAGGACCACGAGCGAAACATGTTTCTGAGGATGATAGGAAAAGAATAAATGTAACGCAATTATATTTGTCATATTACTCAACTTGGTTCCTATGGGCGTTGGTTTGATATGAAAACTAATTTCACGTGCTCAGTGGAAAAGAATTGAAATATAATCGTTTTTGCTCAGTCATGTATGGTCTGTCTTCGATTCAAATCATATATAAGAAAATCTTTCATGCTTTATTTCCTCGGCACAATTGTAACAGGTTATTGAGCAACATTTTGCTGTCGACATCTATAAAACATCTGAAATATAACATATACATTTCTGTTCATACCTTAGAGCTTCCATTTTACGATGACTTGTATCCAGACACAAAAATATGAGTTCATAAACTATCAATAAGACAAAAACAGTGTGATCAAAACTCTCGCACTGTCTCTAGTGGGAGGAGTCAAATGATGTATAAGGAAGACTAGTGGAGTTGCAGTTTTTTATTGGTCAGAGACCACGAAACTCCCCCCTTTATTACGTATTCCTATTTTTCTTTCCAACTGTACGTTCATTTTTGATGTCAAAAGTATTTTAGACTTTTATATTTATTAAATGTCAACATAAATATCATTAGTATCCGGATAACGGAAAGAACCGGCATATTTTAGATTTAAAAATGACTACTTGACGTGATTCTTATTTTAACCAGGAGATGTCAGTAGATGCATGGTAAAGAAAGCAGGCGTCTAAATATTTGTTTAGCATTTAGGTAAGCATTTTCATACAAAAGCCTGTATTTTTCTAATTTAATAAAAAAAAATGTACTTATACTATGCCGTCAGCAATTTAAGAAATGTAAGTAAAATGTTTTTGAGTTGTACTTCAGCAGCCCTCATTGATGGCAAAAACTCCATACATTTGTCTACAATTCGATGGCAGAGTTTTACAACTTGATCTCCATTTAATTTTCACCATGTCCTGTGACAAACGAAATTTTAAGTATTAATTAAAGTAACTAATTTTAGTATTAAGATATTCCATGTAAAATTATACAAGTGAAACTCTCTATAAAGACTGCCTAAACTCTCTATAAAAACAGTTTTAATACTTGCCATCTTCTGCATCATGTAGCCTATTTTTTAGCTTCTATACACTTCTATCTCGCTCTCTGTTTCTCTCCAACCCACCAACACTTTGTCACTCTTTATCTGTGCCGGTGAGATTTGAACTGCTAATGCTTAAAACTGCACCACAGCTCTCAAACTAACTATGCTGCGGTAAACCACATTGGATGAAAGCATATTGGTCTAAGATGCTATTTGTAAGACTGCACTATTGCAGAGTTCCTCGCATTGCAATGATGCCTTTGTAATTCAGCGTCTGAGCACTGAATAGTCACTTCCTCCATATACATTTAACAGTTATTTAACTGTGCATTTATATTTAACATAGGCTACATTTAATTGTGCAGCTATAGCCTATATAGTTACACGGCTAATCTGTAGATGACAAGTGGAAAAGTACATATTTCTTCTGTCTATGCATTGCATGTAGCTTAAATGACAAATAAAAGACCGTATTACTGTTTAAAATGTTTGCATTTACTTCAGTCTTATTCATGTAGAGATTTATTAGCTAATTACCTAATTATTCACATACACCCAAATGTATACTTGTGCACTATGAATGTTTATGACACCTTAAATGTCAACACACCTCAACACAGTCAAAACTGCTATCTCAAACAGGAAGTGCATTGTCAGCCATCATATGATAGTGTGTAAGTCAACATTTCCTTCCACCATTTGAAACAGGACAGCCACAGAGAGAGGGCTATTTAAATCACCTCTGATTAACAGTCACTTCAAAGATGACACATTTAAGGCCAAACTCTGAGTTTTAGTTACAACAAGCAAACAAACCTTGCAATACCTTTCTTAGAAAGCATTCAAAGCTGCCATAAAAATAATTTTGCTGTCAGGATAGGCCTTTCACACACCTTCACTTTGGAGAATGCTTTACAAATATGACTCACTAAACAGATTTAATTGAATGTAGTTGATCTTGAGTGATTATTGGTCTCATTAAACATATATGTGGAAGCTTAGAAATGTTTACATAGACTAATTATCTGAATGATTCACTTGGACACTCTTATTCTACGAAAGCAGAAATGGCGGGTGCCTCCAGAGAATCATAATAAAGGTAATAATTCAGAACTAACCAATGTGCCTTAAAACAACGCCCCGTCTGTCACCTCACTACGGTTTAACTGGAGAATGACTTGAGGAATATAAAAAAAATGGAGGAATATAAAAACAGTGTTGCTTTATTTTGACCACTCCGGACCAGCTAATTAACGTGGTTCTATAATTAGTTACTGTGCACTACTAAATATGGGACTTCTTTCTTTTGCTTGCTCTGTCAACATGATGTGTGTCAGTTCATAATAGGAAAGAACGTGGTTGCTGTAGAATTACAGGACCTGAGTGAAGCATTGTTTTCAAGGAAATTAAAGTCTAAACAGACCATCTTTGAAAAAGAATACAAGCTTGTTTACTGAATACTGCACTGTATTTTCTGACTAGTACTATTTTCCTTTCAAATTAGTATGTGCAGCGAGAAACATTGCAGTATTGCAATATTTTACATGAATTATAATTGTTTTAAATATAATATTATATCTGGTTTATTGGTCACACTAGGATTAAATAGTTAAGGTGCATTGAATGTCTGCGTATTTTGACTAATGTAAAAGGTCATTCACATATTCTAAAATGTTCATGCTGTGCACAGTATACTTATACTAGAGTAGTATGGTAGTATGCTATTCCTCACAAAGCCATAGGCTTCATCCAAAATCACATATTTCACTACTAGTAGCTATAATATAGTAGCCTTTGTGAAAAATGTAATATGTTTGATGTTACTGTACTCATAAAATTATTATATCAATACTAAGATTAGGCAAAAAGTACCCATGCCTTAGGCTACTAATTCTGGCGATATTTCAGACGCAGCCATAGACCCCTAAAGAGGAGGCAAAAATGGATGGTTATAATTCTGTTGATATAAAGAAAGG
The DNA here is from genome assembly GCF_012432095.1 of Onychostoma macrolepis. NCBI lineage: Eukaryota > Metazoa > Chordata > Actinopteri > Cypriniformes > Cyprinidae > Onychostoma > Onychostoma macrolepis. The sequence goes on along the minus strand of NC_081178.1, from coordinate 6,090,180 downwards.
CTAATTACGTACTGTTTACATAGGCAGCTGCCTACCAAGGAACCTCATAAGTGACTGATTTAGAACACTCTATAGGCAGCCAGTACCTCTTCATGCATGACATGAGCGTCAATAGAATTTGACATTAGCATGTTGTGAAGTTGGCAACACTATACAATATTAACGAAAAAGACAGCACAGAAAAAAATAGGGTTATTTATCAATTACAATGAATATTTTCATTGATACTTTTAGGTATTGATTTAAATGTAAGTATATTTTATAATCAATATACTTCTCTCTCAATCTCATGAGATTGGCTTCTCTGTAAAGTACATGCAATGTTGCCTTAGAATTTCCTTTGTTTTTAGTCTTCTTTCACAGCAGAAACGTAATGAACCTGTCTCAGACTTTAGTGAATTTCTGCATAATGTTGCCTGTGTTTCTCTATCCTCCTGAATCTCTTGATGATTGACATTCATTGCTATTTTTATTACACTGTCTCACCCTTTTTGGGTGAAGGTACTTGTGTTGACATTTTCTTGAGTATTTATGTGTGTATAACAGAAACTGGTGGTTTAATCACTGTCAACAGGATTGTTTTTTGAATCGTTCCTGTTTTGATCTCCTGAGAATTTCGCAGAAATTAATCACCTCTCTGTGCATGGGAACACACAGTGTGGGTATTTTAATTTTCAATTAAGTTAAAAGTGTCTGAATTACATAATAATTTATTCTTCAGTGATTTCCAGGCACCTGGTTCACAGTTCTGTAAACATTTTAGAGCACTAGATCATGTTGTTTTTGATGGGAATGATTTACTGGCTTTGCCAGCAGTCTCCTGAGGACTCCTTATTGCTCTTTCGTTGCTCAGGAGGCTTAACTGAATTCTGAATTATGTTTCATTGGTAACAACTGTCGTACTTTTGGAATATAGACAAAAATTAGTATAACTTTAGCTTTACACTAATTTTTGTCTAAAGGTACGATGCTGTAATATTGTGAAATATTATTACAATTTATAAGCAACAAATTTTCTATTTGAATATATTTTAAAAATTTATAAAATTTATTCCTGTGATCAAAGCTGAATTTTCAGTATCATTACTCCAGTCTTCAGTGTCACATGATCAGGGACGTGCAGAGAGTTCCTCAGGGACAGGGGCGCAATATGAGGGGAATAAAATTATAGGTCAAAAGTTTGGATACATTACTATTTTATATTTTACTTTATATCAAACCTGCATTTATTTGATCAAAATTTTAATATACTTTATTCATTTACTTTATTTACTTAATGCATTTTATGCAATGCTGATTTATTAGTAATATTGTAAACCTGTCATACTTTTTTCAGGATTATTTGATGAAAAAGTTAAATAAGAACATCATTTATTTAAAATATAACGTTTGTAACAATATACACTACCATTCAAAAGCTTGAGGTCAGTACTTTTTTTTTTTTTTTTTGAAAGTAATTAGTTTTTATTCATTAGGGATTTGTTAAATTGATAGAAACAGTGATAGTAAAGATTGATATTGTTAGAAAACATCTATTTTGAATAAATGCTGTTCTTTTTCATTTTTATTTATCAGTGAACCCCCAAAAAGTATCACAGGTTCCAATAAATACATAAATAAATAAAAATAAAAATAAAGTAGCTCAACTGTTTCCAACATTGATAATACATCAGCATATTAGTTAATAATGATTTCTGAAGGACCATGCATTGAAGAATGGAGTAATGATGCTCCAAGTAATGATGGACTTTTAATTAAATCGACACATAGCTTTGATTATTGATGAAAAATGTTTAAAATAGTCTAATATATACCGTATTGACCCGAATATAAGACGATGTTTTTTCCTTGGAAATACATCTGAAAAAACGCGTTCGTCTTATATTCAGGGTCTAGACTTTGACATGTCAATAATACACCCACAACAATAGGTGGCGCCAAAAACGCATAAAACGAGTGTGCCATGAAATATGTAATGTAATGTGTGTTATAAAGATCGCGAATGAAAACAAATGAAAAAGAAAAGCTTACAGCAGCATGATCGTGACTGTCATGTTAGCCTGATGGGAACAAACTTCCTCTGTAAGTGATTTTAAAACATAAGACAGTACCCAGATTTGAAGACTACAATAAGATTTCACGTCTACTGATAGTAACATTTTGGTAGACTACTATGAGTTGGATAGCCTAATTGTTATATAATTCAGATGGGCTACCTGTTATTTCAATGGTATATCAAAATTCATGTCATTGTTGGTACATTTTACCAGTATTTACCATACTTTCAAAACAAAAATTAGAATTGGAAAAATATGCAATATGAAAATAATTTAAGAATAAATGTGTTTTACAGAGAGAGAAAAAAAAAACAAGATTTGGTTTTCAAAAAGCCTTTTTCCAACAGGTACATCTGGAAAAAGGGGGGTCGTCTTATAATCAGGGTCGTCTTATATTCGGGACAATACGGTATATATTTTTTTCTTCTTCTTCTTTCCGTCGACCCATAGGAACCATATATGTTTCCGAACAGACTGGAATATCAATCAGTAGAGCAAAACGCACGCAACCCATACGCCTCAGATTGACAGATATGTAAAAAATAAACTGGAATTTTTGTTTAAACACGATACTGGAAAGTTCAAAACAACAGCGTTTGTTCGAAAAATATAATTGTCTTTCCTGTCTTGTGATAAAATTTAATGCATTCTTGCTGAATAAAAATTAAAAAACTTTTGAATGTATTTTGAAATCTTTTGGTATCTTGGTAAATCTGAGTAAAGTTTGAAACATTGATATTCGCAGTTGGTAGCTTCCGCTTAATCACATTTGATATCAATTGAGATAATAAAATAATTTTTTCCTGTAAGTCTTGAGTAAGTTTCAGCTACAGTCACTTCAAACGACTCATGTTGTCTCGTGTCATAGAAACGTCCCAGACACAACTCCCAGCCCTATCTCTGTTCTCCTGAGATTAAATTACCAGCTCTAATTCCTGTTGATCTCGACTCTTTACGTAGAGCAGGTCACCTTCATAATTTAATGACTGTGTTTGTGCTATAAGGTGTTCTGTTCTACCTGTGTGGCTTTGGCTTTCTGCATCACTCAAGAGTTTAACGTCTCTCTTTGTGAAGCATTCTGAATGTAATGTATAGGGTCTAGTAATACTAATGTGCTGGACTTACAGTGATTTCATAGGTCAGCAGGTCTGAGCTAGAGTATAACTCATCTCAGGAGGGTCACACCCAAAGACAGGGGTATTTCTGGACAAGTTTAGCTTTGCTGAACTGAAGTGAGATGTAATTGAGACAATTGGGTGGTTATATGAATAATAAATTTGTATTATGGGTAAAGCTTCTGACCTTTTCAACTTTTTTGATGTCCTCTCATGCCTTACACCCTTAAGTAACATGTTGGATATCATAGCAACTGCCGTGCTCAGACAGATCGAGTGTACAGTGTTATGGTGAGTAAGATATGTCTCACTATATCCCATCACACAACTCAAACATTTAGTCAGCACCTCAAGTTTGAGTCCTTTGCCTCATGAATCTCATAAGATGTTAACCCATATTAAGTTGCTTGTTCATGCTGCTGCATGCTTAAATGGGTTAAAATCTTGCTTAAACTGATGAGGGCTCTACTTATCTTACTGCTCCCCTATTTTCCCTTATTTTTGGGTGACAAGATGAACTAGTAATAAGCAAGCAGTCAACACTGGGAAGAGCGTTTGGCAACTTTCTAAACAACGTGTCGTTGTGGTGTTTAATTTGTGCACTTTTAGTAACCAGTGGGCAAAAACCCTGAATGTTTGCATTCCAGTGGGAGATAAAGAATTATGTGCTCACTGGCTGCTGAAATCGTTATTTTTATCATCTTTACACATAGAATTGCAGAAGAACTGCACAGTATGTTCATATGCATGCTAGATCTTATTTAGGGCCAAACAGCTGATAAAAAGCGCAAAAATGCACAAGTGATCCACACGACTGCAGTCTATCAGTTAACATATTGTGAATCGAAAATCTTTAAAATAAAATCTAAATTTGTAAAAATAAAAAAATTTCAAAAACAACAACAAGATGTTTCTAACTTCAAATTGTTTTTTTGTTGTTGTTTTTTTTTCAGATTAAAATATGAGTCTTTATACATAATGAATGAGGAGAGAAATATGCATAGATCAAGCAATGTTTACAAGCGAAAACAGTCCAAAATGACTATGTTGGTGGTTTTTGATGTGAGAAGACAACAAGTGATGGGATTTTTTCAGTAGAGGAAGGATTATTATGGATTATGGATATTTTGGCCAGAAGGTTATAGGTTCAGAGTCAGGGTTGAGGTCAGAGAGGTGAGATTATTTCCCTCTGGGACACGCAGGACACTGGTGTCAGTGGGGGATGTTAGTCACGTGTGAAGACTCTGGGCTAATAGAAAGGAAATGCACAGCTCTTCCTGTCCCTGAACAAATAAACCAACCCTTAGTGAGATGTTGTCCTGAAACCCTCAAAAAGATCAGAAGCCATCACTTGTGTTACTCACAGGGAAACATGACAAAACAGTCCTTCATGTATTGCGTCATTGGCTTTTTCTGGAGTTATTTTTGGATTGCTTATGTTTTTGTACAGAATAGCTTGTTAGTTGCTTTTCAATCAAGCCTGTGAGAAAAGCACAGAACTTCAGAGAGCATCACTGGCAGAGCATTGCATTAATTTAGTTTTCATTTTTGAAGCCACATCAGGGGGATGCTATTCAGAATATTTAAAATTTCGGTGTACCTCAAGCAATAAATGACATTAGTTATTGATATAAAATAGTGGTTTGGTAAAGGGATTTCCCGTTTTAATCCTGTATCACTGATATTTTGCCGTTAGGGAGGAAACTCTGACCCCACACTATTGATCTCTGTGGGTTATTCTGTGTGCAATTCAGGTCACATTTGTTCTGCTAGAAATGATCACCATACAGTTACAGCCTAAGCCTCTATTTTTTGTTCAAATCAATTATTGTATGAGATGAATTACTGGTTCAGACGGTAGTCAGAAACAGACCAGATCAATTGTCCGCTTTAGAGCATGAGTTCTGAATCTGGTGCTCATAATTGCATTTAAAAGTTCATTATGACACAAACTTCAGTATGTTTTAGTAGTTTGGACTCAAAGCCAGCTAAATTTAGTATGTTAAAATCAGTATGTTGGTCCTGTACTCTTCAAAATCCCTTCAGGGTCTAGAACTATAAATGGAGCTACACTATTTCTGTGTGGAAAATGTAGTTTGGTTCATGTCCAAAATACAATACATTGGTAATATGATATAGTGGTAATAAACGATTACCATATTATTTATACGGTACTTCAAGGACTTCCATAGTTCAGAAACCATGGTATTGTCCATGTCTTGTTCATTTTGCATTGTTTATGCAAGGTTATGAAAATACCATGATATTATTTGAAGTACTTTGGAGAAGATATAAACACCATGGTACATAAATATAGTATTCACTCAATAATACTGGCTCTGTACTCTTTCGGAAGTGTTTTCAAGCTTGCCTCACTGCGTGTGCACTATAGGTTAAAATACCCAGTGCTGCACTATTGTGTTCCTGACAAATATCTAGCTTTTTATCATCCCATAATAAGCACATTACCATGTTGCCATGGATACTTTCAGAACAACACTTCATCAGCCATGAATACTGCTACTGCATAATTCATTGTAATTTTATTGCCCTTTCTCTGTCAGAGATGAAAATTACTGTGTAATGATATTAAAATGTCCCTTCAACGTCCTGCTGTGTTCTGACACAACCGATATTTTTATTCTCTGTTCTGACTAAATTAGCAGTCAAAGGAAGCAGGCCAAGCAAAACAGCTCTTCCTATAAATGTTTATAAGTCCCATTCTGTTAGAAAACAGCACATGAGACAAAAAAGTGAAAGGTAGAGTTATTGAGAAGGACAAACAGCTGCTGTTTCTAAGCCCACATGCACCACAGTAGATCTTTTAGCAATGAATCATGCTGCGTCTGGCACATGCTGTGGATTATGGGTAGCTGTATATATACAGTACAAATGGCTCCCCAGATCACTCTTTATTCCCAGGAAGGTCTAACCGTGAGAGGAGCAAACGCCTTTCCTCAGATCTCACCTCCTGAGGCTTAAGTAGGAGTTTGGGCTTGTACATTTTGGTTTTTAGACTTTCAGAACATGGCAGCTGCTTTCATATATTTATATTATATTTTTTTTTATTACAGGATGAACATTATTTTACAGAAACTCACAAAACTTCCCATACAAACAAATAAATAAATAAAATGGCACATATTAAATATGTATAATTTATTCAGTAAATATTACTTTATTGATTTAATATAAAACCAATAAATGATAAATGAATTTAATATAAATTAATATAATATTAAATATAAATATCTAGTTTAAATGTATAGTTTATTAAGAATAAAAAATGAATATGCTTGCCTAATGTGATTCTAATTCTGCCGTAGCTACTGTGCTTATTAACCAGGTAATGCAATCTTGTTAACTGTGTCGAGACGTTCGGTTAATACCACAGATACGGTTGTGAAGGGTTGGAACAGCCTCCATATGCTGTAATGATGTGGATTTAGGTAAGATGCTTATTGCTCCATGTTCTATATAAAGATAATGAGATCTACCGTGAGATCTGCGATGAAATTGCACAGATGAACTATTTGACGTGGTGAAGTACTTTCATCAGCATTTTTCACAATGAGTCTTATTGTTTTATAATTAGGGTCCAAAAGATTGCTCTTGTGGATTTCTGGCTGTTTCCATTTTAATTTACCTGGAAAACAGCTGAGCTCAATGTGCAAAGTGAATTAGAGCCATTAAACCAATGGCCAAATTAATAATAATGCAAGGCTTTGTTACTCAATAAGCTTCTTTTGGGACTATAACGTGGTTTGGATGCAAAAAGGAAATGCAGACTGATGTGGTTAGTAAAGTCTTTCATCATCGGTCTGTCTTTCTTCCCCATAATTTTTTTTTTTTTGCTGTTTTTGTGAATATCTTTCTCCAACATGCAGTTCTCTGGAATATTTGCTTATGATTCTTGCCTTCAGCTGAACTTTATGTAATCATTTATATTTAGTGTAAATATTTTTTGCTGCTTGTACAGTAGGAGTGACAGGTCAAAGAAAAGATAGGAATCTTTAGGAATCCCATGAGGGCCTCATACTTGTGTAAATACAGACAGTGACTTTGTCTTCAGAAACATCACACCACTTGTGTTTAGAGGACGTGTATTCATCGCTCCTATCACAAACCGTATGTTTACTGTCTCAAGAATGTTTGCGAACAGGCTCCAAGCAGCCTGGTACATGCTGGCTGATTGCAGAACGATTGTTCGGGTTTTCATGTTCTTAGACCTGCCCGATCACCAAGGAGGAAGTCTGATGACAATCATGTCTAAAACCTGCTTTGAATTCAGACAGGATGAGGTATTTGTGTTTGCATTGGCAACATCTAGGTTTCCATAGTGCTGGTCTGTGACCTTTTTCTATTGTCTACTTATATAACTTGATCTGACTGGAATATGCAGGGACAGAATGCATTCTTGTATTTGTTGACTGAATTTGATCTTTACTTGTAATCCTTGCTTTAAAATTAAAGCAAAAGATGAGTATAATTCACCACACCAATTCTGAGATTAGCAGCAGCAGTGTGGTCTGTATTCATCTGACAAGGACATAAATCAAGCAGTCGTGATGTTCTCATGAAACCACCCTGAGAACTTTTTTTAAAGCGTGTGAAGAAGACTGTCAAAGATCCTGCAGATACTGCAGAAGTAACCACTTTGAAGGGCAAGTGTGAGAATGTAAATTTGAGTGCATGAGCAGTCAACAAATTCATGATGATTTTTCTCTTTGGTAAATTTTAGAGTAGTTTGAGCCATAGCTAATGGAGTAAAAGGTAAGAGTAGAGAATGCTGCTGTATTGACAAAGCTAAGGAATGCATGAATTGAATGCAATATACGTAACTTTGGATTACAGCATCTGCCAAATGCATTACAGCAAATAGGGATCCACAACACTTCCAGCAGGACTGATTTTGGATCTGGGTTTGTCAGCATGTCTGGGTCGAATTTGGATTGGATTTGATATTTTTGGGTTTTTTCTTTTTTGCTGCTCGCACTACAAAAAACTAAATGGATTGGAGTTGGATTTGCCAAAAAAAAAAAAAGAAAAAAAAAAAAGATGTTTACCACCTGAACAAAGACTTAAAGGGATAGCGCACCTCAAAATTAAAGTTACCCCATGATTTATTCACCCTCATGCCATCCTAGGTGTATATGACTTTCTTCTTTCAGACAAAAATAACCAGGTTTTGGTTGTTTGCGCTGTGCTGAGCGATCATTTGATTTTGATGGCGTAGGATTTTGATATAAGCCAATAGGAGACTGGTTTTCGTTTGCTGTAAACAAAACTTGGTTCTCGCGAGACTAGCACATTCTTACCAGAGCTTACGTCCTACGTCATCTGCTCGAATGCCACTCTCTCATGAATGCGCATATGACAGTATGGTTTATGAAGTTCATCAGTTCCATGACAGTTGCATCTTCATTTATGAGGTTTCATCTCATGGTATTATAGGCTTTAGATAGCTCTCATCTTCAGCCACATTGAGCTCCTACAGGTCACTTTCCGGTCACTAAATGTTTCCATGAGGGATGATATTAAAAAAGTCACCTGACAGTGAGTACTAAACTGTACTTGGTAATGTCAAGAAAGAGGAAATTATAAATGAGAAGGGCTTATTGAAACTATAGCAAGAGCAACTGTTCTGCACTGCATGCACCTGTACACAGATGCAGAAATGTTGTATTCAAATACTCTCTACAGTGTTTCCTACTTTTTCAACAGCGCCACAATATTGCTACTGAATCAAAATACAGTGCAAAACATATTGTGTGACCAATGATGTCCAATTCCCAAAAGAATGACCCTTATGAGCCAGTTCTCCTTAGTGAATCAAAACCAGGGTGACCATTGTAGTTTGATTCCAAACCGAACGATTCTAATGATTAATTTCTTTTTAGTAAATCAACACTGCAACCATTGTAATTTGATTCCTATTTTAATAATTCTAATGATTATTTTAGTGAATCAAAAACATTCAGTGCAACCACTATAGTTTGATTCCCAAATGAATGATTCTAATGATTCGTTTCTTTTTGGTAAATCAAAAACAAAGTGCGACCAGGTTTTTAAAAAAAAAATACAGCTACAATAGTGTACTCTGCGTACACACTTTAACTTGTCCACACAACTATCCCTCATGACTGATTCATTAGCTTTGTCAGTGTTACTGAGTTTTGAATAGAATCTTAGTTTCCACGATTCCTGAAGAAATTACACTTATAGTCCAGCAGTTTTTAATGAATTAAAACACACTTGCATGACAAATGTGATTCCTGAGCAAATGGCTCTTTTAAAAATGCTTTTAAAAAAATATTCATTAACTATAGCCTACCAAAATAATAATTAGCAGAACCATCAAGGAACTGGAATTATTGAGAAGAATCAACTCTTTGTAATAATTCACTCATCAAATGTTCACAAACATCAAATGTACACAAAAATGTACACAAACAGGCTTTTCTTGTTTTCTGTTGGCAGTAATAGTGCAACGTTAAATGGCCCTGCCAAATAGCATTGACTCCTGTTTCTCTCTCATAGGTTCTTATTGAGTAAGAAGCATGTTTTTGCAGTCATTTAGTGATGTATCAGCTACATGTGACATTTTGTTACCCTCTTTGTTGGCACATACAAGAATATGAAACTTCAGTGTAGCGCTTCCTTTCATAAAGTTCCGCATCAGACGGCTCTCAAACCGCACAGACTCTCATGGGAAAATGACAACAGTGAGCTGCTGTTTCCTCAGTTTGTTATGTTTTAGCTATTTAAGGATTCATTGTGTTTGTCTCTATCCCGGATGGCCCATTTATGGTGATTCAATGTAAATGCATTCTTCAGATCCCACGTATCAGTCGAGGTTCTGCAGGTGTGTGCGTTAGGGCCTCTTTCATTTCTGTTTAAACACAGCAGGATTTAGCCGATCAGTGTTATCATTTCAACATAAATGTACAGCTAGTGTACTCTGTATATGCACATTTTATTTAACTTGCCAGATGAAAAGCCTCATAACTGATATGTTGCATTGTCACTGTTACTGAGTTTTTAATTGTATCATAGTTTCCAGGAACATTAGCAACTCTGAGGTAAGGTTATGACTCAGACTGACAAATGAAAATTCCCACAGTAAACTCATATTCAGTGAATAATTTAATTGCTTTATTTGAGTGGTTATGAACAATGAAAGAACTGAATCAAGTAAAGTAAAAAAAAAAGGTCAATATAATAGGTTGTAGGTTGTAACTTGTAAGCAGGTCTTTTACATTTTTTTCTAATGTTGTTGTGCTTATTCACAATGTTTTGGGTGTATACTCACTGCCCTTGGTTTATGTTATGTATTACTGAAATTTGGCTAGTGTAACATTTCATTATTTTGACATCAGTTCAAGTGCAGATCCGGTCAAGAAATCAAAGAATCTGTTTTCTCTAAATTCACCAGGTTGATAATGGCAGTTTGTGAAATTTGTAAAAGTTTCAGCAGATCCCTAAAATTTCCTGCCACCTTTATAATATATAATGTTGAAAAATTAAATGAAAAGAAAAGCTTTAGCTCTAAATTTGTATTTACATTTCAGCATATTATAATGTGGCACATTGTGATCGCAAATGAAACCTCCAAGAACCAATGCTCTTGGCATCACTATTGTCACATCTTTATGGGTCAAGTCTGAATATTCACATGTGCAAATGAGATCTGAGCTAAAGCAGAATGTTCAATGAATAATGTATTTTCAGCAAAATGAATTATACATTTCTGTGTGTTCATGATAGAAAGCTCTCATATGGCTTCAGAAGACATGTAATATAGCATATATTAAATATTTTATACTTAATGCACTTATTTGCCTTTTTTGAAGCTATACTATGTACTACTTTGTATTGAAAAGACACATTTTTTGTGTTTTATAGAAGAAAGAAAGCGATGACCATTAAACATGTAAGGTTAAGTAAATGAGAAAACGTTTTGAGTGAGATATACCTTAAATATAAGTATTTATCTTGTTATATTGTCCATAAATAAACACCACTAACAGGCAACATCTATCACCATTTCAACAAAATTTTCTTCTTCTTTTTTTTTTTTTTCTAGAGAGTGTCTCTGCAGGTCTGTATTTTATCTTATCTTATGTCCTGTTCTGACTTAATCTGTCCTATTTTAATCCATTCCAGGAAAGAGGATTTGAGCTATTTTGGAAATAATCCTTATATGAAGATTGATTCAAATCATTTCAGAATCCCTTCATTTCAATGTCTCCATATGTGTGGTGAATGCACAGCATATGTCTTGCATGTGCCATGCATGCTTTTTCTGGTATGTACAGACGTGGTTACATCGGGGGCGGAGTGACACTAAAATGTGGTGGTGATTCTAGCAACTTAGACAAGATCTGAAATTATACTCTCTGCCTTGACCTTTGAGGTGCAGGTTAGATGGATGCCAACAGGTGGTAATGTGAGGAACTTGAACCCCAGATAGCTCATAAAGAAACTCTAGCAGCGCATATCTTGGGCATATCTGAGTACAGACGCTTGCTCTGCACTGTGACACACTGAAGAGGAGATGAGGAGGTAGAGAGCAGATGAAAGACTGTGAAAGAATGAGAAAGGGAGCACTGAATGCATAATTTGTCTTCATTAAAGGGATAGTTCACCCAAAAATAAACATTCTGTCATCATTTACTCTCGTTTCATTCCCAACATGTGTGACACACTTTCTGCAGATATTCACTTTAGTTTAAGGAAACTATTCACTGTTGACTAGTTGCTTATTAGCATGCATATTACTAGCATATTGGATGTTTATTAGTACTTATAAAGCACATATTAATGCCTTATTTTGCATAACCATATTCTTAATTCCTTAACCCTACCTAATACCTAAATAAACTACAACAACTATCTTACTTAATATCACTGCACAGAAAACTAGGCGTTTATTGAAGGAAAATGCTTAGTTAATAGTGAATGTGTGTTCTTTAATCTAAATTGTTACAGATTTTCTTTAAAAATATGGCTTCATTTTTAAAATTAAATTAAATTTATAAAAATTTGAATTTCTTAGCATTGATCCATATCGACTTGCAGTGTGTCAAGTCTTCTGAAGCTTTGTGTGAATTTAAATGAATAATGTAGTTCAGATGGAAAATGCACATAAATAGGGTAAAACGTATATAAATATCACTATATTTCCCTAGTTGATTGCATAAATTTGCATACATTTAATAAACATTGTATAAAGCCAGGTTCAAAATTCTTGTTTCATTTTGTTGACGTACTAGAGCCAACATTTTTCACAAAAGTGAGTTTTGATATGTCTGTTCCCCCCAGCATAAATCAGAAAAAATATTTAAAAAAATAAAAAAACATACATACATACATATTGTACATACATACACACACACACACACACACACACACATATATATATATATATATATATATACAGTATATGCTGTATATATATATATGTATGTATATTAGTGCTGTCAAACGATTAATCACGATTAATCGCATCCAAGTTTTTGTTTACATATGTGTGTATACTGTGTACATTAATTATGTATATATAAAGTCAAACACATGCATGTACACTGTAAAAAAAACGACAACAACTTATTTTTGTGGGAGATTCTCAAATTTTTGTCGTATACATTTTTTTTCTTTTTACAGTGTATATATTTAAGAAAAATATGTTATGTTTATGTATTAAATATATTTCTATATAATATAAAATATGAGAATATAAATATATAAATGTA